>NC_135251.1:300000-470841 GCF_964204865.1 Styela clava | reverse complement strand
TAAATTCTAATATTTAAGCCTAGAGTATTCTACTACCTACCAGTATATTTGTATATAAATTTATGTGAACCATATTGTTATTATGTGTAACATATTGTTGTGTTTGGAGTTAGAAATAAATTAGTAGAGAATAGATGACCACCACTGCCAGCGCGCAGCCAGGATTTTCGAAATCGGAAATTCTCATTGCCGCCTGTAACACCCACCGCGATTCCGCGCTCGTTGAAAGGGCCGTCTTGTCAGCCTATAATGATCATTCTGTTACGTAAAATATTCAATCCATGACAAATACAAGATTCTAAAATATCTTTCGCGGTTGCTTCTTCTTAGTAAAAAAAACAAACATTTCTATTCGGTCCACGGCAATCTGTGACCTAAAATTACAAGATAAACTGCTTGATGTATTTAATTTTAATATGTATTTTTGCAATCTTGCCAACTCGTTATCGCCGTTAGAAAAATCTCAAATAATTATATAAAATCCTGTTAAGTGTAGAGAATAATTAATTTCATACAATGAATATACATATAAAGTTTAGCAGTAAATTAAAAGAACATATTCATCGCCGCGATTATGCCACCTGTTAAAAGAGTCGACTTTTAAAACAAATAATATAACAACGAATATATATTTTTCTGTTGTGCAAAGTGATGAATTCGTGACCGACACGGGCATATTTAAAATATCTTTCTCTTATTAATTTAATGGTCTTCAATTTGGTTTTCAATTCCTGCGGTTGCGTCGACAAAATAATATTCTCACCACTCTTATATACCATTGCAATCCGCGGCCATAAAAATAAAAACGTGAGGTAAACTGTCCGATTAAATATTGTTTTTATCCGTATTTTGCGAATTCGGCAAATATTTAGATGTACTTGTTAACAGTGACTCCGCTCGATCGAAATGCTAAGAGTAAAATTTATTTTATCACAATAAAATTGATTGAATATACTTTAGATTAATTATATTATATACATCCTCACACCCAGGGAAAAAGTCGCGTTTCAAACCTTGTATCGTGTTAACCCGAAAATATTTGACGGCATATTAAAGTAATGGATAATCAAGCAAATCCCGCCCTCAATTAGTGACGATATGTTTCTAAACGGCGACCAAACATAATGTGTGCACACGAAATTTTGCGATTTTCACTGCCTGGAAAAGCGTTTTTTGAATTTTCGCGGGCCTCAATAAAACTTATGTTGTTTACGGTTTTATTTTCAGTATTTTAAATTGCCGCTTTTCAATCAAAAAGTTGCGTTGTCTTTAGAAACTCGCCGCCGATGAACGTATTTACCAGATTCACAATTCCGTGCGCGTACAAAAATAAAATAAATGTTATCGTTATGGTGGAACAAATTTGTGGAAAATTTTCGTTTTAGAGAAAATAACACAATCGTAAAGGCGTTTGCGGGCCTAAATAACACGTTACGCTGATGAGTGATGAAAACAATCACGCGCAAGTTTCTATCGAGAATGTTTTCATTCAACGGAAACGTCTTGAAAGCGGCGTCGAAAATGTGTGACGTCACACAAATATCCGATATTCTTATGAACGTGAATTCCGATATTCGAATGACGAGATATTCGAATACTTTATTCGAATTGGCCATCCCTGTGTGCAACTATTAGGAAATTTAAGACTCAGTTAGCGATATATGCTAAAAGAAGGATAAAATGTTTTCATTGGAATTGGAGCTGAAGGGATATTTTCAACGTCAGGAGTAGAAGTTGAAATGTCAAAATTATCTGGGTAATATGGTAATTTCAGACTTTTATGAATTTTTTACTGAAACTCAAAAACATGAAGTGGACCAAGCGTTCCCAACAGTGTATTGAAAAAGCATGCACACAGCAATTAATCATAATTAAAATTAGATTTCCTTGTAGTTTGGAGCTGGAGTTGATATCTTCTCCAACCTGAAGTGGGTTATATTTGTCCAGTTTGGCAGTTGATTTGCCAAACCTTACTATTTGTGTGAAAATTTGGTTGAGGACAGATTCAATTATTTCAGGGGTGTGCAACAGGTGGCTCGTGGGCCATAATACGTTCCGTCAAGCTCCCCCCCCCCCCCCCAAGACTAAAAAAATCCCAATCTCAAGACTGTTTATGTTGACAGTTCTAAAGCTGATCTTAATAAACTATGCATAATCTTGAAGTTATCAATGTCCCACTAAACTGTTACATGAATGGGATTCGTTATTGTGAGAATTTTTCAATTCTTTACGTTTACGGAAAAGCTAAATTTTTTGTCTGGCCTAGCTAGATGTCTGAAGTTGGTTATATGGCCCACCGGCAAAAAATGTTGCACACCCCCTGTATTATTCCAACATCTCAATGGTTCAGCACTTCCTCATAATTACAAGCATTTAACTCAGCCCAAGGCCTTCTGATTCTATTAAGATGACTGACTTACTATGCTGATGCTCAGTTACTTCTTTATCTGATTGTTCTGCTTCTTCTTCAGACAGTGGGAGTTCACTTCTGAAGATAAAATTGGAGAATGCAAATGTATTAATTTTGATTCATTGGTTAGAATAACAGCCCCTATTACTCGATTTCAAAACCCTTCTCCCCTCACCCACAGTGTTGAAGATTGTGCACCAGGTAAGCTGGTGGGCATGGGCTTTGAACCAAAGATTTCTAACCTGTGATAGATAATAAGTTCAACACTTTAACCACTAGGCCAAGGCTCCCATGACGCGAAAATTAACAGAATTGTGTTAAACATAGCTGATATATGAAGGAATTTTTTACATATTGTATTTATTATAAATGTTTTATTATTTCTTATTTTAAATGATGTGTATATAAATATATATGCTTATCAACAAGCAAAGCTGAGCAATTTGTCAACTTGACATCAGATTTATATGCAGTGGTGTCAATCAAAACAAAATACCGGTTACATTTGAATATAGATAGAGAAATGCATGTGCATTTTAAGTATAACATCTCGCTTTGAAAAGATGTGTTCAGAGCAACTGCCGCACACCTCTCATTAAATAAATAGGTTTGAATGTTTTTAATGGCATTCTCTTTTCTTCAGGCGCACATATTGACAAACTTTCAAAAGCATAAAATGCACATTAACGATCACAAAATTCAGTTTTATCCAAAGGCTGCAAGTTTCATGTACGTGTACCACGATTTTCTCACTGATAATTTAGCGCCGTACGAAGATAAAATTTGGGAACTGCTGCACTATGACATCACTATCCCTAACAATTGAAATATAGGTGAACATTATATATCATACAAAGTTAAAGTACTGTTATATCTAACCTGGGGCTTCCTACTTCTTGCAAAGTCTCCACATTTTCTCCAGTATTCTCAAAACTGTCATATGGTGATCCTTAGAAAGAATAATGAATGATTATCAAAAAACGATAGTACTTAGGAATCTGTTTTGAGCTATTTAACATCGTTTATCAGAAATTATGATAGAATTTCTTAATTTACTTGGAAAAGAAAGGTAAATAAATCATTAATGCGGCTTATACAGTGAACCATGGCCTCTCATCCGGTTACCAGTGCATGTCGGGTATGGGATTAATTAGCCAGTTATTTGTTTCAGATGCATGTACTTGATGGTGAAGGAAGCTTGATGGGTAGCTTGATGGGTACATGAACCACTATTTGACGACATGAAATTCAGCAAACCTCTCGCACCTAATTATCCGCAGGATCCGAGACTGTAAACCGAGCAAGATATTCTGATCGGTATGCTAAGCATACATCCATAATAATGCTCTGCAACCAAATGTAACAACTTGGAAACAATTTATATTTTTCCTTGAAATTAATTGGAATATCCTAGATTTATATTCAATCATATCAGACTGAAAATTTTGTTCGATAATTCCATATTTATAGACAATAAACAATATAACAGGCTACAAGATGCTGTTGAATGATATGCCAGTTTCAGCAGCAATGGAAGTATATTTATTTAACATTAAATCCCCAAAAAATGAAAAATACTTGATGACCTTTACGTACTCATCATACCATAGCACCACTCAATTTAAAAAACATATCTATAACTCACCAAATTCAGCTTTTGAAGTTGTGGCCGGAAGTTGTTTAGAAAAAACATTAGTTGTAACATCTGCTGACTTGCTTTGACTTTTGAGTTTTGTGAATATATCCAACTGAATTTTTAGTACCTGTAATGAATAAAGTTTTTATACAAGATTAGCACTAAGGACGCAGAGCAATATTTAAACAGACAATGGTATCTAATGATTCCAATGCTGAAATTTGATGCATTTTCCCATAAAACCATACTATATAAAAGTGCTGCTTATTTTATTAAGAATTCTTCCATTTATTGAAAAACTTTCAAAATTTGCATACTTATCTTTGATAACTCACTAAACTGATAGTCTACAATTGGTAATTCATTAAAATAAAAATTGTGAAAAATTAGTAAATTCATTTCAAATTCAGACTTTTGCTTTTCGGAACAGAAACACAAATGAATCTTGATACAAAACCTTGGTATTGTAAAATCATTAGTTTAAAATTAAAATAAATAATCAATGCAGTAGAGCAAGATGAATGATAAATTTTGGGAACTAAAAAAATGTACAATGAAATTGTTTTTTTTATCAAAACACAAATAAACATAATTAAAATATAGCAAATATTGAATATATGCAACACAATCCCATTCGATGACATTATATTTTATAAATCTTTTAAAGGATTGAAATGACGCCAATGGAAATAACATACACTTCGGTGAAACTTTAAAGTGTTCAGTTCAGCGGGAACAATTTGGACTTGCAGTTTATTTCAGTTTTTACGCAAATCGTTGATTTTATGTCTGTCCCATATTTTATATTTAGATTATCGCAGAAAGAATTTCAAACCTCAGATCCAATTTCATTCAATTGATTCTGTAATATTTTTTTATCTTCATCTGCTATTTTCCATTTTTGCAACCACAAAATTTTTGTAACATTAGGAAGCAGATTTGCAACTGCAACAATATCTTCATGGTTTGCAGTTCGATCTTCATTCAGATTCAGAAAATCAATCTGTTGAAATAAACAATTACAAAGAACATATGGATGAAATATATAACAGTCATATTCATCATAGTTTTGCCAAACCCATATTATTCATATTACACAGAAATGCATTGTAACATTAAATACAGCCTGGTGCTAGAAGTTGGGAGTTTTCATCAAGGGAGAAACGATAGTTATCAAAATTCAATGTTTTCGTTGTCTAGCATTTTTTGTGGTGAAATCAATTGTATTTCACAAATCGCTAACATTTGTAATCATTAAACAAAATTGTAAAATCAGTGTTAACTCAGTGCAAAAGAGTCAAAATTGAAATTTTAAAAACAGACAAGCTCTTGTGACATTAAATACCTAGCCAGGTGCCAGAAGTCAAAGGTTGTTTTGGAAGGTAATTTATTGATTCTGTACTAAAGACTAAAAGTTAAAGTTTGTCACAAGATTTGTTGTGAAAAGGTATGCATAATTTATGCTTACAGGCCTAATTGGTCTGTCTCATTTGAATTTACTAAAATACAACGGGACATGCGAACATTCATGATATCAGAATTAATCCTTCCATTGTAAATGTCAAAAGATTTATAGCGTTAATAGTGCTTCAATCAGTGTGACGTACATATACAGCTTAGAATAAAATAGAATGGGAATCGCATGTCAGTGAGAAGAACGTTTAAGTACAGTCTAGTAAATCCAGAGGCGCAAGTCAATGTAAAAATAGAGACTACAAGCACCATTAAGCGTGGTAACCATGACAACTGCTCACACGGGCACTGGCAGCTGATTAGATTAGGTACGAGTTTGAGTTTTCAAGGATGCATAAGGTAGGATTTGCAAAGTGCAGGCGTGGATAAAATGTTAACTAATTAATTTACCCATTTGATAAGAAGAGATTATGAAACATGAAATCGTACTGTCAGTGTGCTTGAGTAAAAGATGAGTACCATAACTCTGTGTGAAATTATTGAGACTAATGATTCTAATCAGTGAATTGAATATTCAACGAAATGTGGGTAACAATAAATACTGTAATATGAAACAGTTATTATGGGGTTTCGCAACAAGCAGTCGATGAAATGTTTAGAAACAATTGAGAATAGTGTAGAGGTGTAACAATTTAAAATAAAGGTAGTTGAAATGTACAAAATATAACATTTATTAACAACTTAGCATAAAAGGACTAACTAACTGATTTGAGATCAAGGTTTATTGTACATCTATGTCCTGGAAATTATTGTTTTGAATGCCATACTGCAATCTATACCTCTACATATCGCATGAAATATGTCCATGCAATGGTACCAATTAGCTGAGAAATACACTATAAAACTAAATATAGAATGAGATTTAAAAAGTCACAAATCACATGACTATTCCAGGTACTAAAGACTCAGTAGCTATGAATATGGTCAATTGTTTAGCTGAAAATGGCGAGAAAATGGAATACCAACACGACATTAACTGGGATATAAGGAGCATGAGATTTTTAATTTTTGCTTTCAACGCTTCGTAGGGGTGGTTGAAATAAATGTAATATTCTGTGGCTCAAGCATATTGAAATGAACAGTTTTATATCTGATCAGGTGAAAATTAAATGCGGACATGGAACAAATAAAACTTTCAATGTTGCAAATAAATAGTATTTTAGATTTATTATCATTCACTATTTATTGTTTAAATCTGTTACTTTCTGTTCCAAATTTTAATCTATCTTTTCATCATTTTTCTATTGAACACTCAAACTAGAAAGCAACTTTTGGAGATGATAGGATAACATGGGAAATACAAATTTACACGCATGGGCGTAATGTCATAGTAGTAAGAGCTTTAGATTTGACTGTGTTTGCATTCCAGATTGCACAAGTTCAAATCACTGAACACAAGGTGTAATAAAATGGGAGGCCAATGCCGAACTGAAACGCTTACAGATTTTCTGAAAATAGTAATTCCTTTTAACAGATATCAGTGGACAATTGTAGATGATCTGGTTTAGAGTGAAAGCACATTTCCCTCAAAAAATATATTCGACAGGTATTGAAGAAAAAGAATACTTTGCTCAATTGCATTTCATTCAGAATCAATTGTACTTGGAACCTAATCAGAAAAAAAACTAATATACTTTAGGTACAATGTAGGACAATTTAAGGTATTTCACACAATCATAGGACAGGAATCAACAGAACCTAATTGGTCATAGGAATTGGTTATTATATATTTCAAACAAATTTACCAATCAACAATTAGGCATGGGAACTATTATTAAAAATGATCAATTTAAAATTTTAGCGCTTTAATAAATTTCACCATACAATCCAATTTTGGGCTATGAAAGAGTAAAACTTAATTTATCACAAAATCAAATTCAAACCCTTTTCAAAAAAGCTAATTATGCGATTATTATTGTTTTATACCTCTGTGCTGCCCAAGGATGATTTTAAAGCTCGTAGTTGCTCTGATGACAGGTTGCAGCTTTCAAGGACAAACATTTCAACACAGGATTGATTGGAAAGTATTTGTCCAACTGTTGACAAACCTTCAACTCCCATGTTTTTGTTTCCACTCAGCCACAACTTCATGATCTATAAAGAGACAAGAATAATTTATAAACCATGAAATCTATAAATGGTTCTCTACTGAGTGAAAAATAAAAAATTATGAACTTCTCAAACTGAAAGTAGTTTTCGATGCAAAATATACCATTTATATTCCATAGAAAATACCGTTGAATTTAAAAACAAAATCTGGACTACAAAACTAGACATATCAGAATTAAAATCTGTAAATTCGGAATAGTTGAATCCCATGTTAACAACTGCACAAGATGAAATGATTGAGCAATTATGAAATCCTCGAAACTCATAGAACAGAACAAAAATATTGTTATGATATCAAAACAGTCACAGTTGCAGGTATGAATTTCAAATTTCAAAAGTCCAAAAATGTTTTGACCTGCCTTTGCTCACTATGAGATAACAAAATTCCTAAAAAGTTTAGCATTTGCGAAAATTTCTCGCAGTTTTTGCAGGGAAGTGAACATATAGTAAACAAAGAAAAATTGTAAGCTCATACTATAACTTAAAATACAAAAAATTTGAAAATCAAGTTTTGTTTTTTCACTTTAATACAAAAATCACCATTGGGTGAAATAGCGATCGGATCGTTGCTGCAAGCCATGTCAATTGGACAAAAACTCAGCTAATTCTGTGAAGTTTCATTAAAAATATTTCTAAATGCTATTTAGTTCCAGATTAAGCATATTCATTGTGTACAGCGGTTTTCTATTTGGAAATTTGGGTGGCTCCGTCTGGTAACCATCTAATTATTTAACATATATAAAAATTTATATAAATGGTTCTTTACTGAGTGAGAAATAAAAAAAAAAAACAAGCCGGTAGGCACCCAGGATCTCCGCTGATAGTTGGGGCCCGCACCTAGCTACTTATTGCCATCCATAGAAACTTGAGGATCTTTAACTGTGGCGCGATTAACTAAGTGAGCAGGTTGGTTAAAAAGTCCAATTCATTTTGAGCGCTGCACATTTTGTGAACATACTTACAGGACTGATATGCGGTGACTAAAAATTGGAAAAAATCATGTTCATCCCTAAGGCTTCTCCAGTTTATGGAGTATCGGGACCAAAGACGACTTATTGGAAAGCGAATTTTACTGTGCAGAAGGTAGCGTTCTTGAAATTTCAAATTCCAACTTAGTTAACAATTGATTGGCAATGAGCTGGGAAAAAAATGGAAATTTCTCAACGATCGGCGCGTTATTCGTCGTTGTCATTGAAACGAAACCTCCATCCAGACTTTCTATGAAACGCACAATACTAGGGTGACATGATAACCCACGTGAGAAATTTCATCCCGATTGGTCCAGACAGAACGACTGATAATAAAAGGGTCTCCTAGAGCGAAGATCCATTATGAACATTTACAAACTGCAAGTGGTTTTTCGTGGAATTTCTAGGTTTTGATTCACGATATTCTAGTAATATTCTAGACCAGGGTGGTCCAAACCCAGGCCCGCAAGCCAGATGGTAATCAAAAATCGCATTTGGTGTTGTTTCGTCATAGAATTGACCAGAAAAATCTTTTGGCATATTGTTATATCACCAATGTCACTGAATTGAACGGTGTTCTTAGGCGACTAGCAAAGTTGAATGTCACGAATATATGCTAACAATTTTGGTATCATAGCAAACTAAAAATCGAATTAGCTTGGTTGGCTATGTCTGATAACTAATATTAATGTCATGGCCTTACAATATAATTCATGCCGGGTGTTTTTTTGCAGCCCGCCTGAACAGTATTACAAAAAATGCTGCCTATATGTCAGAACATTTAGTAATTACCCTCCTGTACCTCACATTTGGTAATCAATCAATCTGCAGTTATTTGTTTGTAAGTTATTTTGCAAACTGACGAATTCAAACATATTTTTAACTGAATGTGGGGGGGGGTACCACAATGCTTGCTTATTATGACGGCAAGTTTTGTCGGTGACAAAAGAATATAATTAAAAACAGCATTTTAGAATCTTGTGAGCAATGAGCATTTCCAAAGTTAAGATTCTGCTTTAAAAATCCTATAGCTGTTCAAAAGCACTTACATTTGCGGAAACACTTTTACCGTTATGAAGAGTTCGAAATCTTACACTTAACGTAGATAAAGAAAGCCTTTTGCTAGAAAGCCTTCTCACTTTTTCCGTTATGAAGAGTTTGAAATCTCACACTAAACGTAGATATAGAAAGCCTTTTGCTGGTTTTAGTAGGTTTTTTGGTGGTTTTTGCATGTTTTAGCTTGATAAATGACAAATACTGATCAACGTGGCTAATCAATTTTGTGGCCCCTGGAGCCGACAACCTTGGACCACTCTGTTCTAGACCTTACCATTGAATTTGAAAAAATAAATCAAACTACAAAAGTAGACATATCAGAATCGATATATATTGGGTGAGCCACTCAAACACTGAGGATTCTGACCCATGTTGTCAAATAGATCGAAAGCTTGAGCTTTATGAAATCCCTAATACTCACAAAGCAGAAAACTAACATTAAAATATTACTATGATATTAACACGGCCTATTTCAAATTATTATTTCAAGGAGCTAATGGAATGCTGCTTCAATAGAGTGAAGTATCGTGGACCCCTGTTTGAGTGAGTGACCATAGATTTGTATCTGGCTCCTATTTTGTTAACCGAAAATATTGAACTTGGAAAATATATTTTCTCTCGTCATGTTCGATGTTGATGTCTTCATTTCTCACCATTCTTTTGGAAATTTGTAATGTAATTTTGGCGCTAGTAGGAATATATCAAATAGAAAGGCCTGCTGCCGTTCGTATGAAATAGGCAGAGCAGCCCAGCCCAGCCCAGGTATTTGGCAGACAGCAGTTACATCACCAAGAAAACAGGCTCAAAAATATCTAAGACTTCTACATTGTGAGACGAAGCCAATCTTTAGCGCTCAAATTAGGGTTTAGAAATAGGATTTACATATTTATCCCGGGGGAGAGGAAAGCCAATAAGATTGCTTAATCATCATATGCCGAACCACGGCCTCTCGTTCGGTTACCATTTAGTTAGCCAGTTTTAAGATGCATGGACTTGATGGTGGAGAAAGCCGTAGCCGACCAGGGGGTACATGAACCACCTTATGGTGGCGAGGAGTCCAGTCATCTTCTCATGCGTAATCAATCCTGCATGCGATTCGAAACTGCGAACCCATGCATGGTAATCAGAGGTGCGGTGGCAAGCATATTCCTAACTCTTAGCAGAATTTGCCACACTGCCAAGCCATGCGCCACACCTCTGAGAGTTTCTCCATATTACCGGCCAACAAGTCGAGACAGAATAAGTAAAAGAAATTTCTGTTCTTTAGTTGAACACCAATGCTTGCCATAGTTTTATATGCTTAGAACCAGATCATGTTAGTTTTATTGCACTACACATACAAATTTGTAGGTAAGTGGTTGTCAGAAGGGCATATCTGCTGTAAATTTGCAGGATATATATGCATACTGGCTATTTTGCAATTGATGATAATTTTCTGATATATATTTTCAAACAACTTCTATGATTGTAGGAATCATGTTAATTTAAGATTAATTAAGTAAAATTATATATCACTCAAGGGAAAAGGCAGTGGGGGAGATTATATGGGTAATAACCCTCATTTTTTAATTTTCCACGATTCAAAATTTCTGCCTTCTACTTGGAGCAAACAACGGCCTCGTTTTACTTTCAGCAAATCACGGTATTGCGGTCAAAACTATTTCATTCTGTGCACTATCACCTCAACGCAATTATCACCACAAGTTTTTATTTCTCTTTACAGCATCTTATGCTTTCATGGCGCTGATAAAAATGCTTATCTCCGTTATTATTCAGATATTTACCTTACTCACCATCAATCATATCGTGATTAATCAAGATTACCAAAAATGCATGGTTTATTAATGAAGAATTGCCAACTGTGACAGCATCAATGGAATGAACTTTTTCCCTAAGAAAACATCAAATTTATTCTTCGACTGATGAAAACCTCGGAATTGTTTATATACATAAAACAAAATACGAAATGGAATATTATTTTGCATCACATCAAAACATTGAGACATACATGCATATATCATTTATTTATTGTCTATAATCATGTCATATTTCGTGACTGACAATTTACGGTAATTTTATTCTCGCTATATTTCATGTACATTCGTGTTTGTGCCATATTTCATATTCAAATTTTATGGTAGCGTCATGTAGGGCATCGAAAATACAAGATTAGAGAGATTGATGTTACCTCCGTCTCTCTACAGCAGGGGTCACCAACCTTTTCGAAGCCGAGGGCTACTTTTTGGGTACAGATTAAGCCGAGAGCTACCAGTTCAATGTACACTTCTATAAAAGTCAGTTTGCTCGATTAAGTTTCAAATATTGATAATTACTGGTATTTAGTCAAGTAGACCCACTAATAAACTTTAGGATTCTCCAGGATATCAAACGATTATCACAACGTCGCAATAAATTTCTATCAATGACACTTGCATTTAAAAACTGAGTGTTTTCAAATTGATTTTAAAGTGATCACTAGTATATTATCCTAGGAAACCAAAACGCTCTTGGATTATTTGCAAACACTATGCACGAGCCTAAGATAAAACGGACTTAACAGTTGTGCTATCATATTTTACAGAGTGTTGTTCTGCGGCGCGTAACTTGACACTGTAACTCTGAGCGAGACTTGCAGATCATCAGAAAGCCGTGTTCCGTGTTTGTTCCGGGTGAAGTACATGTCAAAAAATGTTGATTAACAAAGATAGGTTGAACCAAACAATAGCTTCGAAAAATGGGATTGCCGTATGATTTAAATCGCAAGCTTTTTCTGCACATACTGCGCTGACATGTGGATAGTTTAGTGTGGTAGATTGTGTGATTTCACTCCGCTTTGCCGTCGCTAAAATCGTCCAGCAAATAAACAATTCAGACACACGCAAACTTTTTTCACAGGGTTAAAAATAAATCCACCTCTCATTCATTGTGAAAATGGTTGATTCCCTATCGTTTTTCTGCCATTTTTCCTTGGAATCAATAATTGTATTATTGCTACTCCACAAACCGATGGACAAGCAAAAACGGAGTGGCAGTTCTTACCACTTCATGGCAGCTCCTGCAACGAACGAACAGATGGCAGCTCTTGCCATGGTTTTTGACGCGGTTACAGCAGCGCAATTTTCTGCCATTCTAATGTGGCAGCTAAAAAGTCGGTCGCCGTGGGTTTGGCTTGGCCATAGCGGGCTATGGTTTGGGAATACCACCTCCATGGTTTTGCGGCAGCTGTAGACGTCACAGAATACTTGACACTGTACTTGAAAAAACACAGGTTCGTGGAAGGTGATATATGTGTGATGTCATAATTGGAAGATTATTAAATGACCCGTCACATTACTGAGGTCAAATCAGGTTGATGGTAACAATAATTAATATAGTGCGATTCCCAGTTCCCATAGAAGTGTGATCTATACCAGGGGTCGGCAACCACCGGGCCGCGGCCCATTGCCGGTCCGCGGAAAGGTTACTGCCGGTCCGCAGAGAGGTAACACAAAGCGGACAAGGCCGTAATAAAACTTTTACAATCTAACCACAAACCCTACGACTGAAAAACAGCACCCAACAGTAAACCGAACAAGCACAACACCTGGAGTCCGCAAACTGCGGGCCAAAGGTGGCCCGCGAGCTAATTTGTTGCGGCCCTCGAACGACCGGAAATTTAATACATAAAACAAAAATTGATCCCAATTATATTATTATTATATTATTGTCTCTACACGGATTTATGTGGTGAAAAATGCTGCTGCACGGCGCTTGTTATGTAACAAGTAGCGTCAGTTGTATGTCGTTTGAGGTAATTTTGGGACAGGCTTTCAACACAGCAGTAGAAGGGCAGCAAAGCGAATGCTCCATAATTTGAAGTTTAATTAATCGAAGGCGGAAATATTGCGGCCCGCGCGCTACCGGAAATGTGTTTATTTGGAACATGAAGTTTGCCGACCACCGCACAACACTATTAAGCAGCATGGGTGACTTCATAAACAATTGCCATATCAGTATGTCGCAATAATACTGGGTCAATTGTTTTCTCTACGCCCGTATAAGAATGTCTCTCATCAGTCCGAATAAGATCTCCCCAATAAAATGATACAGTCATTGTTAACTTTCCCGAAATCCTATTACTGTACTGTGAGGCCTGGTTTTCAATATTTAGGGGCGTAGCCAGAAATTTTCAAAGGGGCGTTCTGAATTTTTTTTTCTGCCAAGTTAGATCGAAACAGCTAGCGGGTCCGATCGTACGCTGGAATACGCGTGTTTTTATTAGTCTTGTGGGTCTAAAAAGCATTTCAAGCTACGGAAAATTGCTATCCATGATACAGAAAATAGATTTTATTTTTTTTTACATTTGAAAAGGGGGGGGGGGGTCGACCCGCAAAACCATCCCCCTGGCTACGCCAATGTCAATATTGATAACTACAAAAACAAAATATCGAAGTAGGCTCGATGTAAGAAACATGTTACGTGTGTCAATGTCGACCATATCTCGAATATCGAAACAATGGCCATCGAACAAATACAGATATCGCATTAAATAGCATCACCGTCGTTTTTGGTATATTGTCAACATAAATTTCCTGGTGCGTATAATTTATTGCATAGGCTTAGTTCGTTTGTATGAAGGTGGTCCGCCAAGAGTTTGGTCAAGGTTTACCGGTCCGTCACTTGAAAAAAGGTTGCCGACCACTGATCTATACAATAGCAGGACAAAAATTTAAGCTTATTTCGGATCAGTCTTCGGGTGACTCATGTGGTATTCTCGGGCGACTTGGTGCCCGCAGGCAACGGGTTTGTGACCCCTGCTCTACAGCAATTTTTTTTTTGCGCAAACGAAATTTTTGTGGAAAAATTCACTTCACAAAAACAATGCGTGGAACAGTTAGCTGAATTATCAAACATTCAGCGAGTAAAAGACTGGATATTTTATGCAAAAGACCAAAACAAAATAGCTTGGCAAATCAGGTGGCCAATACCTCTCCACTTTCCCATAGCATTTGCCCTAATTGGCGTAATTAGACTGCTATAAATCTTGTTGAATAAAGCAACAAATCAAGTATGGACAGTGGTTTCACCTTTTCGATAGAGCGGAATTCGAATGAAAAATTCGAGTTGGTCAAGGAGCCCACATGTGCAATAGTTCATTGCCTTTTATTGTCTAAATTGAATAAACCATGAATATGTATTAAGCAAATCTAATACTGACAAAACAAAATGAACTACTCATGTAGTATTTGAACCAAGATGGCGGACACTGGAACGCAGAACGGGTAGCAGGTTAGTGTTAGGCCATAATTTCAGGTACATATACTACGGCAGTCATTAGGCTAGTCCCCGCACTCGTAATAGAACTGAAATAGGTAAAATTGGAATAAATTTATGGCCTAACCCTAACCTGGTACACATGCTACGTTCTAGTGCACATACTACAGGAGCGCTAAAAATTCTGCTCTATGGTGTTTGGCACATACTGTATAGTCAGAAAGTATTTGGCAAATAAGAAATTTAACTATAATAATTACATTTGCGCCACAGACCGCAGATTTCAGGTTTAAAAAAACCAGGTCCATCACAACACTCCGTGTGACAATTCAGTAAATACTTTCAAACCAAAAAGATTCTGATATATAATTTATCATATAATTAATATATGGTGGAATTCTACTATATAGTAGTACCGGTGCCTCCAAATATGAGCTTCTTGCCTAAAGCTCTATTTATAGTAAAAACATAAAAACAAATTTTAAAGAATTTAATATCAGAAATTCTACCTTCACATTTGATCCTTCCAATTCAGATGCCAGAGTTTGAAGTGAGGCTGACTTGATATCACAATTAGAGAAATCCATTGATAGTGATGTGCAGTAGGAAGCTACTGACCCAATGACATGAACATCACTGACGGTAAGAGGATGACCAGACATGTAAATTTTGTCAAGAGATGATTTGACAATGTCGCTCGTTCCACTCTTGGCTTCGTTCAATGCAGTGAAAAGTTCCAAACGATCTGATTTGATCTTGTCTGATATTTCTTTGAGTTGTAATTGCAGACTTTTCCTGAGAATATCTCGTTTTTCTTCAAGATCCTGAATTTCTGTGAAAATATAGGAATATATGTATACTGATGATACTTGTGCCTGAATGATAAGTTACCATTCAGTAAAGATTGACTTGCAAATAACATTAGTGCTTATCTCTTTTAAATTAGTTATTGGAAAATTAAATCTAGTCAGCCATAGCCAATCAATGTATTGGGCACCTCATTGTACTAATATGTCTGTTACATTGTTTAGACTAGTGTTTGTTATTGCACTTCAGATTTCCCCAAGCTTAAAACTTTAGTTCAAATCCAGTGTAAAATGTGTAATTATAATGATTGATGCGTATTAATGATGCTCGGCTACTTTTTGCTTTGCAATAAAACACCCTAGTACAGAAATGGGCAAAGTATGACCCGTTGGCCAAATCGGCCCCGTTGAGTAATTCAATCTGGCCCACATGATGGTGCCACAACCTAACTAAAACTAAATTTTAATGTCTTAGTTAAAATTAGCTCAAGAAATTTGTTGAGATTGCGATTAAAATTAGTCTTGGCACGAGGCTTATTGTTTTCCACTTTTGCTTTTGTTACACTGTAAATATTTTTCATAAAATGTAACTTTTACATCACACTTACATGGCCCGCAAGTCTAAGTGGGCACAATATTTGGCCCCTGGTCAAAAAATCTTGCCCATCCTTGCCCTAGTAGCATCTCAACCTTTGCCCCTATCACCAAGAATTACAGCATTGATGAATTAATTTTTTATATGAACTTATTCATGGATTTGGCTCCGAACAATGCCCTGTAACAGTGTGCACTGATAAGCTAGGCATAGAGTTACTGTTTCCTAAAATTACCGGAATATTCCTGGGTCAGCATTGTCTACCAAATTTATTACACCCTAGGGCCTAGGTGAAGAGACAAGTATGTGATGTGAACCCGAGATGAGTAACCTACAATGCCAATACAGTTATTAAGTCAAACACTTTAACTGCTAGGCCATTGCACTGATTAATTGATAATGCGAGAAACGCTTAACAAATTTTAGATTCGAATCGAGAAAAAAAAATGGCTCTAGCTTGAATTTGAATCAACAATAAACAACACATTACCTTCAAGTAAAATTCCGGCTGCTTCATAAACTGTCGGATTCAATAAAAATCCACAGATCATTTTTCTGACGAAAACAAAGTGACCGGTATGAAGATGTTTATCCACGAACTCCTTAAAAGATTTTAAATCCAGTCCAAGAATATAGAAAGATGTGAGCATTTCTTGAAAACTTTGATGTTGAAAGTAAAGAAGATGGATTCCTTGAAAGAGTTTACGATATATTCCTCCAGGAGCCAGAATTGCTAGATCGGTTGCTTCTTCGGGTTTTAGATGAACTTGACGAAAATCATCTTCTGTAAATAGAACTCGACGTTCTACTGTCCCAACGTATGATAGTTCTTTTAATTTGTCCAAAACTTCCATAGTAATCTCTTGGTGAGTGTGGGGTGATCGTAAGATACTTTGCATGACCACAATCATAATACCACTCATGGTGTTTGGTTTGAAGTCAGATTTGAATTTTAATGCTATCAGCGTGTAAACCAGCATCACAGGGGTAGTGCACAGTAACAAGAGTGGTGGAGCTTTGATTTTGAGAAATTCTATTATTTTCTCGGCTTCTTCATTTCCTTCATATCCAGAAATGATTTCTTTGATGGAGTCCATTGTTAATCCAGCAAGTGCAATGACCTTGTCTGGTCGAACTTCTCCCCAATAATTTCTGATGGAATGTTCACGACTGGACGAAATAATGCGACAGCCAGGAAATAATTTTTCAGAGAGAAAATTCCACATTATTACCTCAGGATATGCAGGCTCATCTAGACTGATGAGTTCATAAACTCCATCAACTGTATATTGAAGAGTATCCAAGGAGTCGAGCATAAACAAAACTTCCTCTGGGTGAGTTTTTGCAATGTCTATTGCTTGAACTCTTTCTTCTTTTGTGAGATTGCTGAAAATTAGTTCTTCTGCTGTTACTTTACTGTCGTTCATAAATTGTTTACATTCTACATATGGAACCATCTTGATATTCCCCTGAAAATATTTTCCCTGTATGACATCTCTTGAGGTTGCTTTCATGAGTGTGGTCTTTCCTGAACCAGGGGGCCCCACGAAACAGACATGACCATGTTTGAAGTTGTTAAACAATTCATCAAGTTGTGTCTCTTTTCTGATCCCTATTTCTCTTTCTCGTTGTAAATACTTTTGTTGATTAGGTGACTCTGGTACATAATCGTGTTCAGGAATTCTTCCACCTCTATAAAAATCAATTTCTTCCAATTGAGGAGTTACGTCCACATTTAGTTTTCTCTTGAAAACTCCATGAGGTTCGGCAAAGTCATAGAAGTCAGTGCACTTTTCAGTGTTATCATTGACTTTTGCTATTACTTTTTGATAAGACATCATATTTGCTTTACAATGTCATACACTTTAAACATCCAGCGTATTAACCATCTGGTAAAGCTTCATAAAAAAAGATCCATCCGATGTAATATTCAATAATACTTTTCGACAATAACTTCAAAGTTCTAGGATATAAACTTTAAATAAACCTGCTAGAAATCTAACAAGAAAACATTTGTCATCCAAGTGCGATGATGCCTAACATAGATGCCAATAAATCTGTTATATAATGTACACTTTTGTAAACAGTTGCAATTCATAATATTTTTGTAACATATACATAATTGTTCCTAAATTAATATTATTGTGTTTTCACGATTTCAAGTATTTCAAGTAATACATTCAATGATGTTTCATGCGACACCCAGAGCTCTCTATACCAAGGGTCCGTAAGTAGTGGGCCTGCAATCACATTTGGGCCGCAAGACCTTCTAATCTATGTCGCAAAACAATTTGTAAACTGCCATAAATATAAGTATCTGGAGTTGTCTGCGGCTTCAATGAATGTTCTTCTTCTTTTTCATAAAATTACATGCTCACTAAATGCTTGGCTCGTGATACATTAAAACACCATAATGCAAGACAACGACTTTTCAAATTTGTCTTTGTTTCTGATAGAGAGCGCCTTTAGAAAATTTCGCACACATCACGATTGAGTTGGAGACATGCGAGTTCGGAGTTCAAGCAGAGCGGTGCAGGTCACGTGGTAACAGATATTCGAATTATAAAATGCCATTCGAATATTTTTATTATTTGAATATTTTTGCCCAGTCCTAGTTGTTACGTGTGTTGTCGATACGATGACTTGGTATTTGAAATACGCGATTAAGGTTTGTTGCTATTTTACATTGCGTTGTTGGGTGTGCGGCTCTTCATAACTTTGAGATTTGTAATGCGGCTCTGGGACTAAAAAAGTTTGAGAACCACTGGTATATAGTCATGATTCAGCTGCCAAACTTAGGTGACAAATGCAAGTTTAAACTACTCATCAGATATTGTTGGCTATATGAGACACCAAACATTCAAAAACATAACTTGAATGGTATTTCAAGGTATCAATAAAATTCTATATGGATCCTCAAAAATTTCACTTGACCTATTAACATCACAAAATGCATTGTTAACTTATATCAAATTGCTGATCCACACATATACATTTTATTCCTATATATTTTTATCCATTTTTCATCGCTGATGCTGTATCTGAATGATTACTTACCGTATATACAGCATTGGCAAAATATTTTGTTTTCGGTTGCTTCAAATGTGTTGACTTTGTTTGTGGTAATGAAATCTCTCTTTACGACAAGAAATAAAACTTGTTTATAAACTATGTTTGACACAGCTTCATCCAAAATACAAGGATATTCAAACTCTAATGACATAACAAGTAGTTTCAGATTTGGGCGCTCCAGAAGTATGTGTACCAAAATGGAAGAAGCTAATTTTGTTCGCCTACTTTACATCATGTTGTGTAAAGTGACTAAAACCTATGGTAAGAGGGTATATTCACTTAGCTAACACAGACAGTCCCCAAACTCGTAATAGAACCAAAATAAGGAAAATCAAGATGAAAATATGCCCTAACCCTAACCTGGTACACATACTACGTGAGTACCCAGGTTTGTCATAAGTGGTAAAACCTCTATTTAACGAAAGACTAAGCTTAATTAGGATAAAGTTGAGTGAGTTATACTTTTCCAATATTCTCAAAATTTTAAAAAGGCAGGGCGGTTCAACCTCGAGTCCGTCCCCATGGCTATTGGCATCCAACGTTGGCATTGGCACAACTCTTACTCACAATTTTTACTTTAAACAAGGCCAGGTACAAGCAAGCAGCCACTTATATCTTTAAAAAGCTCCTCACAAATTTACTTCACCTTTAAAGTTATTCAAGAAATAAAGCGCGGAATTTCATATATCTCGTTCGTTACGTTTGGAGTATGGACTGTTAGTAAGCTAAAACATGTTGAGTTATCAGTTATTCACATACAACAAGAATTCACAATCAGCGGCCTTCAACGGTGAAATGTGTGGCCGTGCTGGTGTGTATGTTTTACTCCAAAATACCATATGTTAGTGTTTTATTAACGGAAAATAAACTAGACTCTGAGATTATAAAAAGTAGCAGTTGTAAACATTGCTCCATATCACTAAGGAGGAAAAAAATCTGTTACATGTCATACATTTTCATATTATTACAAATGCCAGAAGCGCAGCCAGCCAGAATCGTGGGCATAAATATTTGATTCAACTTCAGTAATTATGATATAGATACCAATCTAGCATTATGGCCCAATTTTGGAGATTTGCAATGTCTAAAATAGCACTTTTTCATATGGCGCGGAATCCTAAAGTAAAAGTTACGGTGTTTACTGTTCATGTTGTTAATATTTTATTAAACGATTTTAGAGCCTTAAAATTCACTCTTTCATTTTCAGTTGGAACTTTTTTAGTAGCTGATTTGCCCTATTAATTATACTTAACATCTCTATGCCGATGCTCGCAAAATAACAAGTTTTTTTGAGATGGAAAGATTTCCAAAAATATAATTTACCAACATAATATCGATGACGGCCTAAATAACCGCTGGTCAAAACAATCGGCGACTTAAATAACATTTGCTCTGCGAAAATAACACACGCTATTATGGACTTCTTAGGTCTCCTGGAAATATTAAAAAAAAGCAGGATTTTAGGGCTAGCCCTCTCGCTGCGCTAATAACAACAGTAAGTGTCGACCAGTGCTCTGGTTTCTCTTTAGATTGTAAATTAAATTATTCGAATATCTCATATTTATTGAAATTTTCCGATTTGATAAAATTATTTGGTCACCCTTAGACACTTTTGTTCAGTATACCATTTATTTACCATCTCACAAAACGTTTTAGATGCACGCCAATGAGATATAACAATAAACACCAATTTCCTTAATTAAATATGATTTATAAAAAACGTCAATTCCACTTCCAGCCATAGACAACTTATGAAAACGTAATCCGGCCGTCTATAGAAAAAAGGTTGTGCCCCTCTGACTTATAAGTAGAGCAAAATGGTGTTGACAAAGTTACATGAGTTTATGTCTCACAGCAAATGCTGCAAAATCGCTTTTCAAAAAACATTTGGGACAGGACCTAGGCTACGTATATAACACTGCATATATCCTATATAGGTAATTATACAATTAATCTTTGTTTTCAATGCAATATATGAAAAATTGGCAAACAATATAGCCCAAGTTTTTCATATCAAATTTTAGAAAGTTAAATTGGGTATCAGCTATAATAATGCAGCAAAGTAATTTTACCTGAATGATTGAAAGTTTTGATTATTAAAATAAAGAATTGTGAAATGCCAAACTATTCAGATATGAGCAATAATACATTTGTGATAAAGCAGTCAATTTAACTGTTATTTCATGTTGCATTAAATTCACTTTCCTTGAACTAGATTGACCAAACATGGGCTGCTGATGGATTGCACAATTAAGGTATGATTAACCTATTGACCAGAATCGGCCAAAGAAGATTTTAATTATTATATACCCTCCCTCTTCGTTTACGGCTTTATAGGACGGGCAAATATATTGCTATTTCAAAAAATACAGCATATTAATCACCTGTGTGTCGTCATCTGTTTACTTAGCATCTCAATATCTGGTACAAACTGGCATCTTATCAGAAAAACTAATAAATCATTGACTGAGAGTAAACAAAGGGCGCAGGAATATTACAGAGGAATTTCGCAACAACTCAGAAGCGCAATAAGCTGAACAAAATATCCAGCCAATACAAGGGAAACTTGCTTTAACATTTCCATTACAAAACTACGAATCAGACAGACTAGCAGGAATGAAAACATCAATAAAGTGGCAAAAACTTAAGATTGATAATCTCGCTTTAGTATTGCATTTGAAATACATTCACAGAAAAGATTAAAAACATATACAGATTTTCATTTAGCACATGAGAAAGCTTTCAATAGTAAAGTTTAAATAAAATTAATATCATTCGCAAGGGGTCAAATTATTATCTGTGGTAGGGTACATGAGAATTCAATATATTCGGTCACATTTTGTGCCAGACCAATCAACTGCAATTCTTTCTGGCATGAAAATCCTTTGTATGTATGTGTGATAAATGATCATGCATGACTGGGGAGGTTGAAAAATCTAATCATTGAATAATTCGTCTACCGGTAATTCATTTACCATCATTGCCTGCTCGAGATTGATTGGGATTTGATTGGGACAACATCCAATTCTTTTAGCATTGATAACACAGATTAGATAATTGACATATTTGCTACATTTGATTGTAGATAATGCATTATTGTTGAATATATCAAAAATAAACGCGAACCGTTTCATTAGAACTAATTTTCATTCAATCGTTTATTTAAGCTCTGCAACCTCGTCACATTAATGACGAATGCTTTACTGTCTAGTGAAAGGTTGAGCGTCAGTAATAGCCCATACGTTTTCTTGTGTTATTTTCTTACAAAACAATAGTACAATCATTATGATAGATAATTACTGAGAATTTCACATTGTATTTTCGGAATTTGCAAATTCAATGCAAAATACCATGAATGGGTTGGTTTGCATAAGTTAATTCATCTAGGATTGACTTATCCACGTGACTGAAAACTGATGACATCAGTAGGTTCTCTCAGACCTTCAATCAAATGAAAAAAAAATTATGAGAGAGAATAGATAGGAAAAAAAGCTCTCTTGTTTTACTGTGGCACTCAATGGACATAATTCAAAAAGTGACGTAGCATTGATCCACCCCCTTACATACAGCTTTAATAGGACCATCGAATATACATTTATAATCACCTGTCTGTCATCAACTGTTTACATAGCACTTCAATTTCTGATAGTAACTGGCATCTCATCAGAAAAACTATTTAATCATTGGCTAAAGGTAAAGATAGGACACAGAAATATTACAGATACATTTTGTATTTATCTGGGATATCGATAAACTAAACACAAAAACATTGGGAAAATGGACAAAACTTTGGAATTGAGTTTAAGAAACATACAGACATTATTCACAAAAAAAGTAAAGCTACAAATAGTTAAACAAATGAATGGTATTCTACCACAAGAGATCCAGGGCCAGCATTACCCTTTGGAATGTGCATAACAATACAACCGATTATGTCTCATGACTAATTAGTCGCAAATTATTGTGCCTGGAAAGTCCTTTCAAGTATCTATGTGATATTTGGTCATGTGTGACTGGGGGAGTTAAAAAACTTGAACTCATTGAAGAAAATATCAAATGGTACAATAATGCCTTCGAATTTTCAGGAACCCATTCTTAATCCTTCAATCAAAAAATATCAATGAACCGTGACTATGAAAATGAACTTTCCTACAGCATATTTACTAGAAATTGAACACAAGCTACCCTTATACCGACTTACTTATGCTGCACTCATTTTATCTTTCTATGTCCACTACTTTTTGTTGGTTTTATTGTTATGCAACAATTAAGGTAGGCACTTCTTGCTAAAATTGAATTTGAAGTGGGCAGTGATTTTTTTTCTTGATAATTTAGCGTCGCACAAAGAACAAAGTTTGGGAACGGCTGGTCTAGTCAATTGTCGCTTTTACGAAACTACATTTTGATTACTGCAACTAAGCTTGGATAAAATGATAGATAGATGACCATTGAGGTATTTGATTTAAACCTGGATTTTTGAACCACTGAAACTGGCAAATATCTAACAAAACCAATAAAACATGACAACATGTACAACCATATACAAGCAAGCAGCCACTTATATCTTTAAAAAGCTCTTAACAAACTTACTTGACCTTTTAAAATTATTTGAGAAATAAAGCGCGGAATTTCATATATCTTGGTCGTTACGTTTGGAGTATGGACTGTTAGTAAGCTAAAACATGTTGAGTTATCAGTTATTCACATACAACAAGGGTTCACAATCAGCGGCCGTCAAAGGTGAAATGTGTGGCCGTGCTGGTGTGTATGTTTTACTCCAAAATACCATATGTTAGTGTTCTATTAACGGAAAACAAACTAGACTCGGAGATTATAAAAAGTAGCAGTTGTAAACATTGCTCCATATCACTAAGGAGGAAAAAAGTCTATTACATTTCATACATTTTCATATTATTACAAATGCCAGAAGCGCAGCCATCCAGAATCGTGGGCATAAATATTTGATTCAACTTCAGTAATTATGATATAGATACCAATCTAGCATTATGGCCCAATTTTGGAGATTTGCAATGTCTAAAATAGTACTTTTTCATATGGTGCAGAATCCTAAAGAAAAAGTTACGGTGTATTCCGTTCATGTTGTTAATATTTTATAAACTGATTTTAGAGCCTTAATATTCACTCCTTCATATTATACTTAACGTCTCTATGCCGATGCTCGCATAATAACAAGTTTTTTTGAGATGGGAAGATTTCCAAAAATATAGTTTACCGACATAATATCGATGACAGCCTAAATAAGCACGTTGAGCTGACCAAAACAATCGGCGACTTAAATAACATTTGTTCTGCGAAAATTTCACACGCTATTAGGGACTTCTTAGGTCTCACGGAAATATTAAAAAAAAGCAGGATTTTAGGGCTGGCCCTGTCGCTGCGCAAATACCAACAGTAAGTGTCGACCAGTGCTCTGGTTTCTCTTTAGATTGTAGATTAAATTATTCGAATATCGCATATTCATTGAAATTTTCCGATTTGATAAAATTATTTGGTCACCCTTAGACACTTTTGTTCAGTATACTTTTCATTTACCATCTCACAAAACGTTTTAGATGCACGCCAATGAGATATATCAATAAACACCAATTTCCTTAATTAAGTATGATTTATAAAAAACGTCAATTCCACTTCCAGTCATAGACCACTTCTGAAAACGTAATCCGGCCGTCTATAGAAAAAAGGTTGTGCCCCTCTGACTTACAAGTAGAGCAAAATAGTGTTGACAAAGACACATGAGTTTATTTCTCACAGAAAATGCTGCAAAATCGCTTTTCAAAAAACATTTGGGACAGGACCTAGGCTACGTATATAACACTGCATATACCCTATATAGGTAATTATACAATTAATCTTTGTTTTCAATGATATATATGAAAAATTATCAAACAATATAGCCCAAGTTTTTCATATCAAATTTTGGAAAGTTAAATTGGGTATCAGCTATACTAATGCAGCAAAGTAATTTTACCTGGATGATTGAAAGTATTGATTATTATTAAAATAAAGAATTGTGAAATGCCAAACTATTAAGATATAAGCAATATTACATTTGAGATAAAGCAGTTAATTTCACTGTTATTTCATGTTGCATTAAATTCACTTTCCTTGAACTAGATTGACCAAACATGGGCTGCTGATGGATTGCACAATTAAAGTATGATTAACTTATTGACCAGAATCAGCCAAAGAAGATTTCAATTATTATACACCCAACCTCTTCGCATACGGCTTTATAGGACGGGCAAATATATCGGTATTTCAAGAAATACAGCATTTAAATCACCCGTCTGTCGTCATCTGTTTACTTAACACTTGAATATCTGGTACTAACTGGCATCTTATCAAAAAAACTAGTAAATCATTGACTAAGAGTAAACAAAGGGCGCAGTAATATTACAGAGGAATTTTGCAACAATTCAGAAGCGCAATAAACTGAACGAAATATCCAGCCAATACAAGGGAAACTTGCTTTAACATTTCTACTACAAAACTATAAATCAGACAGACCAGCAGGAATGAAAACATCAAAAAAGTGGCAGAACTTGAGTTTGATAATTATGTTTACATATTGCATAAGAAATACATTCACAGAAAAGATCGATCACTCATACAGATTTTCTCTTAACACATTAGAAAGCTTCCAATAGTGAAGCTTAAATAAAATTAATATCATCCCGCAAGGGGTCCAATTATTATCTTTGGAAGGGTACATGACAATCCGATATATTCTGTCACATGTTGTGCCAGCCCAGACCAATTAACTGCAATTCATTCTGGCAGGTAAATCCTTTGCATGTATGTGTGATAATTTATCATGCATGACTGGGGAGGTTGAAAAATCTAATTCATTGAATAATTCATCTAATTCATTTACCATCTTTGCCTGCAATCGAGATTGATTGGGCATACAATTTGATCAATCTCTATTGCACTTCAACTAATATCATGAGCATGTTTAAAAATGCAATGCAATATCGTTCTCTTGGAATAGGAGTAAGAGTTAGGTTTTTTAATATAGGCTAGTTCATCACTTGGATATGCATATCAATAGCAATTATCAATGTAGTTTACACTGCATCAAGCCTAATCGGACATCAAAGTTTGGTGATTAGGCACATTCAACAATTAAACTATGGATATTTGCCTAAGAATTACCGTAAATTTTAATATATTATTCACATCATTTACAGTAAGTTTTACAATAAATTTTATGACATCAATATACGGTGTAACCTATCGACATATGCTCAACAGTAAATAAATAAAATATATTTATATGAAATGAAGTAAATCAAATCGAATTGGTTTCCAGAATTCCGATTCCAAGTGAGAAATAAGAACCTTTTCATTCGTTTATTAGAGTGAAAATTACCAATTAACCGATAGAATTCTGATTCTAAATACATTGAGGAAACCTCTAAAATCTTTGCTTTGAACAATGCTCCTGACAAGCAGACACTTAAAAGTATTGAGATATTTTCAGTTTGCTCAATAGTTCACAAACCTCTAGGTCAGGGTGGTCCAAGGTCGTCTGCCTCGCGGGCCACACTATAATTTTTGTATTGTTTGCAGGCCACAATAGTGCTAAGAATAGGTAAACAGTGCCATACAAAACAAACACTTTTATTGTCCAAACACATTGGTCATTATTTGTCATTTATCAAGCTAAACATGCAAAAAATACCAAAAAACTCATTTAAACGTGCAAAAGTTTTACTATATCTACATTCGGTGTAAGACTTCAAAACCTTCACAACAGAGGAAGTGCCATACGAAGAAAATGCCGTTTTTGTTATCATATTAAGCAAGCATTGTGATATTTTCCCTCCCGTATCTTGTCAAAAACATGTTCGAATTGGTCAGCTTTTATTTCAAACTCAGGTTTGCAAAATAACTCACAAATAACTGCAGGTTGATTGATTACCGATTTTTACCAAATTTGAGATACAGGAGGGTAATTACTATATTTTCTGACATATAGGCAGCATTTTTTGTATGACGGTTGAGGCTGGTTGCAAAAAAAAACACTCGGCAGGAATTATATTGGTCGACCATTACATTAATATTTAGTTATCAGGCATAGTCAACCTAGGCTAATAGATTCCTCATTAGATTTTTAGATTTTGTTAGCATATATTCTCGACCGAAAATATAGAAACCAGGTAACAATTTAGACTAGCCAACCACTTTATTCAATTTCGCTAGTTGCCTCAGCTAGCCATAACACCAGTCAATTCGATGACATTAGTAATGTAACAATAAGTCAGAAGATTTTTCTGGTTATTTTTATGACGAAACAACACCAAATTCAATTTTTTGTTTACCCTTGCGTGAATGCGACGCGGGCCACAAAAAAGGAAGCGGCGAGCCACATGTGGCCCGCGGGCCTGGGTTTAGACCACCCTGCTCTAGGTTCACAAAATTTTTGTACCTTTAGGAGACAAAGATGGTTTGAGTTAC
This sequence comes from Styela clava, assembly GCF_964204865.1. Taxonomy (NCBI): domain Eukaryota; kingdom Metazoa; phylum Chordata; class Ascidiacea; order Stolidobranchia; family Styelidae; genus Styela; species Styela clava. The sequence goes on along the minus strand of NC_135251.1, from coordinate 442,982 downwards.
ACATTTAATTTTCAGTCATCGTTGCGAGTTGTTTAAAATAATACAAATACATGTGGATGTATAAAAAAGTTGGTCATTTTTATCACAATTGCAACATCTACTGGTGGCCTGATGCACTGGTACAACTCTAATTGCCTAAATTTTTTATAAATTCACATGTAATTGTATGAAATTATTTTTATATAACTTCCAAAAATTGTATAAAATCTGCGGCCAATACTGTAGCGTCTAATATACATATTGGCCATACATAATATTAAATAACAAATTGTGTTAAGTCTGATTGACAACGACACACCCGGTTTCAACTTATTTCTGTGAAATGACTAATGGATGTGAGAAATCAACTCATCAAACATGGCCAATTTGTTAAAGCACAGTAAACCATAAGTAATTTGTACCTAGTGAACAGACGAAAGTGACCCACATGCTGGGTCATACCTGGTTTCAATGTAGGTATTCCAATTCTCTTAGCATTGATAAAACAGACTAGATAATTGACATATTGGCGGCATACTACGTTTGATTGAAGATAATGCATTATTGTCGAATATATCAAAAACAAACGCGAACCGTTTCATTAGAACTAATTTTCATTCAATCGTTTATTTAGGCTCTGCAACCTCGTCACATTAGTGACAAGTGATTTACTGTCTAGTGAATGGTTAAGCGTCAGTTATAACCCATAACATTTTCTTGTGTTATTTTCTTACAAAACAATAGTATAATCATTATGATAGTTAAAATAATAATAATTACGGAGAATTTCACATGGTATTTTCGGAATTTGTAAATTCAATGCAAAATACAATGAATGGGTTGGTTTGCATAAGTTAATTCACCTAAGATTGACTTATCCATGTGACTGAAAACTGATGACATCAGTAGGTTCTTTCCAACTTTCAACCAAATGAAAAAATAATTATGAGAGAGAAATGGAAAAAAGCTCTCTCATTTCACAGTGCCACCCCGACACACCCCGTCTACATACAGCTTTTATAAGACTATCGAATATACATTAATATCACCTGTCTGTCATCAACTGTTTACATAGCACTCCAATTTCCAGTAGTAACTGTCATCTCAGCAGAAAAACTATTTAATCATTGACTAAGGTTGAAGATAGGACACAGAAATATTACAGAGAAATTTCGCAATATTCTGGAAGACAAAAACATTGGAAAAATGGACAAAACTTCGGAATTAGGTTTAGGAAACATACAGACATTATTCACAAAAAAATTAAAGCTACAAATAGTTAATTAAATGAATAGTATTCTACCACAAGAGATCCAGGGCCAGCATTACCCTTTGGAATGTGCATAACAATACAATCGATTATGTCTCATGACCAACTAGTCGCAAAATATAAGGCCTGGGAAGTCCTTTCAAGTATGTGATATTTGGTCATGCGTGACTGGGAGAGTTAAAAAAATTGAACTCATTGAAGAAAATATCAAATGGTACAATAGTGCTTTCGAATTTTCAGAAACCCATTCTAAATCCTTCGATCAAAAAATATCAATGAACCGTGACTATGAAAATGAACTTTCCTACAGAATATTTACTAGAAATTGAACACAAGCTACCTTTATACTGACTTACTTTATGCTTCATTCATAAAAATCTTTAATCTTGTGGCTAAAATCTTTGAGGGGTAAAACTCTACCCACACTAAAAATTCTAAACAAAATTACCTGCCTTTTCATGTGGCCTTCAATTTGTATGTCACCAAACCCTGACTCCAGAAAAATTCCTCCATATTGGTCACCATATTATATTTTGAAAGCTTATATTTTGAGAATGATTATGAAAGTTGGCAAATCGTTCGAAACCATCATCTGGATCAAAATATTTGAAAACCTGCCATTCAAAAGTATTGATAGTTTAACCTAGTCCCTACCATAACTGATATCCTATTAAATATTTTACATATTGTATTTATCGTAAATGTTTTATTTTATTTTGAATTCTGTATTTATGAATCAATAAATTCACTTTATCTTTTTATGTCCACTACTTTTGTTGGCTTTATTGGTATGCAACAATAGAGGAAGACACTTCTTGCTAAAATTGAATTTGAAGTGCGCAGTGATTTTTTTCTTAATAATTTAGCGTCCCACAAAGAACAAAGTTTGAGAACGGCTGGTCTAGTCAATTGTCGCTTTTACCAAACAACATTTTGAATATTGCAACTAAGCTTGGATAAAATGATAAATAGATGACCATTGGGTTATTTGATTTATACCTGGATTTTTGAACCACTGAAACTGGCAAATATCTTATAAAACCAATAAAACATGACAATTGTACAACCATGTACAAGCAAGCAGCCACTTATATCTTCAAAAAGCTCCTAACAAACTTACTTTACCTTTTAAAGTTATTCAAGAAATAAAGCGCGGAATTTCATATATCTCGGTCGTTACGTTTGGAGTATGGACTGTTAGTGAGCTAAAACATGTTGAGTTATCAGTTATTCACATACAACAAGGGTTCACAATCAGCGGCCGTCAAAGGTGAAATGTGTGGCCGTGCTGGTGTGTATGTTTTACTCCAAAATACCATATGTTAGTGTTGTATTAACGGAAAATAAACTAGACTCGGAGATTATAAAAAGTAGCAGTTGTAAACATTGCTCCATATCACTAAGGAGGAAAAAGGTCTGTTACATTTCATACATTTTCATATTATTACAAATGCCAGAAGCGCAGCCAGCCAGAATCGTGGGCATAAATATTTGATTCAACTTCGGTAATTATGATATAGATACCAATCTAGCATTATGGGTTATGGCCTAATTTTGGAGATTTGCAATGTCTAAAATAGCACTTTTTCATATGGCGCGAATCCTAAAGCAAAAGTTACGGTGTATTTCGTTCATGTTGTTAATATTTTATAAAACAATTTTGGAGCCTTAATATTCACTCCTTCATTTTCAGTTGGAACTTTTTTAGTAGCTGATTTACCCTTTTAATTATACTTAACGTCTCTATGCCGATGCTCGCAAAATAACAAGTTTTTTTGAGATGGGAAGATTTCCAAAAATATAGTTTACCGACATAATATCGATGACGGCCTTAATAATCGCATTGAGCTGACCAAAACAATCGACGACTTAAATAACATTTGCTCTGCGAAAATACCACACGCTATTATGGACTTCTTAGGTCTCCCGGAAATATTAAAAAAAAAGCAGGATTTTAGGGCTGGCCCTCTCGCTGCACCAATAACAACAGTAAGTGTCGACCAGTGCTCTGGTTTCTCTTTAGATTGTAGATGAAATTATCCGAATATCTCATATTTATTGAAATCTTCCGATTTGATAAAATTATTTGGTCCCTCTTAGACACTTTTGTTCAGTATACTTTTTATTCACCATCTCACAAAACGTTTTAGATGCACGCCAATGAGATATATCAATAAACACCAATTTCCTTAATTGAGTATGATTTATGAAAAACGTCAATTCCACTTCCAGTCATAGACCACTTATGAAAACGTAATCTGGCCGTCTATAGAAAAAAGGTTGTGCACCCCTGACTTACAAGTAGAGCAAAATGGTGTTGACAAAGACACATGAGTTTATGTCTAACAGTAAATGCTGCAAAATCGCTTTTCGAAAAACATTTGGGACAGGACCCAGGCTACGTATATAACACAACGTATACCTTATATAGGTAATTATACAATCAATCTTTGTTTTCAATGCAATATATGAAAAACTATCCAACAATATAGCCCCAGTTTTTCATATCAAATTTTGGAAAGTTAAATTGGGTATCAGCTATAATAATGCAGCAATGTTATTTTACCTGAATGATTGAAAGTTTTGATTATTAAAATAATAAATTGTGAAATGCCAAACTATTCAGATATGAGCAATAATACATTTGTGATAAAGCAGTTAATTTCACTGTTATTTCATGTTGCATTAAATTCACTTTCCTTGAACTAGATTGATCAAACATGGGCTGCTAATGGATTGCACAATTAAGGTATGATTAACCTATTGACCAGAATCGGCCAAAGAAGATTTCAATTATTATATACCCACCCTCTTCGCTTAGGGCTTTATAGGACGGGCAAATATATTGCTATTTCAAGAAATACAGCATATTAATCACCTGTCTGTCGTCATCTGTTTACTTAGCACTTCAATATCCGGTACAAACTGGCATCTAATCAGAAAAACTAATCAATCATTGACTGAGAGTAAACAAAGGGCGCAGTAATATTACAGAGGAATTTCGCAACAATTCAGAAGCGCAATAAACTGAACAAAATATCCAGCCAATACAAGGGAAACTTGCTTTCCCATTTCCATTACAAAACTAAAAATCAGACAGACTAGCAGAAATGAAAACATCAAAAAACTGGGGAAAACTCAAGTATGATGATTATGTTTAAATATTGCATAATAAATACATTGACAGAAAAGTTGACAGAATCAAACACCAATACAGATTTTCATTTAACACATAAGAAAGCTTTCAACAGTAAAGTTTAAATAAAATTAATATCATCCCGCAATGGGTTCAATTATTATCTGTGGAAGGGTACATGACAAAGGCAATCCAATATATTCTGTCATATGTTGTGCCAGCCCAGACCATTTCACTGCAATTAATTCTGTCAGGAAAATCCCTTGTATGTAAGTGTGATAATTAATCATGCATGACTGGGAAGGTTGAAAAATCTAATCATTGAATCATTCATTTACTATCATTGCCTCCATCAAGATTGATTGGGATTTGATTGGGACAACATCCAATTCTTTTAACATTGATAACACAGATTAGATAATTGACATATTGATGGTATACTACGTTTGATTGTAGATAATGCATTATTGTCGGACATATCAAAAATAAACGCGAACCGTTTCATTAGAACTAATTTTTATCCAATCGTTTATTTAGGCTCTGCAACCTCGTCACATTAGTGACGAGTGATTTACTGTCTAGTGAATGGTTAAGCGTCAGTCATAACCCATAACGTTTTCTTGTGTTATTTTTTTACAAAACAATAGTACAATCATTATGATAGATAGTTACTGAGAATTTCACATTGTATTTTCGGAATTTTCAAATTCAATGCAAAATACAATGAATGGGTTGGTTTGCAAAGTTAATTCACCTAGGATTGACTTATTCACATGACTGAAAACTGATGACATCAGTAGGTTCTCTCAGACCTTCAATCAAAGGGAAAAATAAATATGAGAGAAGAAATGAAAAAAAGCTCTCTCGTTTCACAGTGGCACTCAACAGACACAATTCAAAAACTGGCGTGGCATGGACACACCCCGTTTACATACAGCTTTTATAGGACTATCGAATATACATCTATAATCACCTGTCTGTCATCAACTGTTTACATACCACTCAAATTTCTGGTAGTAACTGTCATCTCATCAGAAAAACTTATTAATCACTGACTAAGGTTAAAGATAGGACACAGAAATATTACAGAGAAATTTGGCAATATTCTGGAAGACAAAAACATTGGAAAAATGGACAAAACTTCGGAATTAGGTTTAAGAAACATACAGACATTATTCACAAAAAAATTAAAGCTACAAATAGTTAATTAAATGAATAGTATTCTACCACAAGAGATCCAGGGCCAGCATTACCCTTTGGAATGTGCATAACAATACAATCGATTATGTCTCATGACTAACTAGTCGCAAAATATAGTGCCTGGAAAGTCCTTTCAAGAATGTGATATTTGGCCATGTGTGACTGGGAGAGTGAAAAAAATTGAACTCATTGAAGAAAATATCAGAAGGTACAATAGTGCCTACAATATGCTTATTATGTGGGCCTTCAATGTTTATGTCACTAAACCCTGACTCCAGAAAAATTCCTTCCTATTGGTCATCATATTAAATTTTGAAAGCTTATATTTTGAGAATAATTACGAGAGTTGGCAAATCTTTCAAAACCATCATCTGGGTCAAAATATTTGAAAACCTGAAAAATTTGATTTCAAGCCCTGGATTCTCCCAATAAACGTTTGAGTCATACATATTGATTATACAAATTGTATGTTCATTCAAGCCTGATGCAGACTTAATCAAATTGGTTGATACTATTAATAAATTTATAGCTCAACCTTAATCTTGCCTTCATTTGTGAAATTAATTATAATAAGTAAAATTATTTACATTTTACTCTTCCAAAATAGGACATCAATCGAAAATACATAATCAAAAATTCATCCCAAGGTTACTAAAAAATTTCCTGGGATTGACAAAATTGGAATACTACTTCTAAATACCACAAACATTTACCACAAAATGCCACCACTGAGTAGTGACAGTCAGGGCTGCGGTAGAGTGCGTATCCCTAATGCTTAGCCCGATGCACACAATGCCAAGATTTACAGCTTCGTTCTGAAAACAGCTTTTCCCAGGCAATTACTGATAAGTGGAAATATTACCTTACGAATGGATCATACACAAGTTAAACAATTAAAAGCATTTCAGCACAAAGATTTTGAGCTTTGCAGTAATCTGTTATTTCATGCCACGAAATTTTTGATCTGTTTACTGCAATTCTATTTCCCCTGGGATAAACCAGGGCTGTGCAACAGTTAAACAAATAAAAGCATTTCAGCACAAAGATTTTGAGCTTTGCAGTAATCTGTTATTTCATGCCACTAAATTTTTGATCTGTTTACTGCAATTCTATTTCCCCTGGGATAAACCAGGGCTGTGCAACAGGCAGTCCGTGGGCCACAACCTGGCCAGCAAAGCCATCAAATGTGGCCTTTGTAAACACTCAGATTTTTTCCCAATCAAGCATAAAATCCTAATCCGATAGTCTATGTTTAAAAATGCACTCACATGGATAAAAAACATAATGTTTTATGCTCTTGTCGCTTTTAAACTAACCATGGGACAACTAATGAGATAAACAGAGGATGGTGGGACACTAAACCTCACTTCCAGCAAACAAAACAACATTAATGCTGAAAACTAATGTTGGGGCAGTAGCAGAAAAATACAGATAAATAAATTTCAAATGAATGAATTCGGAAACATTAGGCCATCTGTAAAAAACCACCAATAATATTTGACTTTACATTCAAAGTAAATTACTAATGGCAGTATGCAACGTTCAAAATTTTGAACTTTAGCCTGCTCATTTCAGTCATTAGCCTACTGGGAGTTAACATTGTGCCTGGGTTAAACTTGCCACCAATTATAATCATGCAATTCTCTTAAATAAGTTGCTAAAAGAAATTCTATAACTTATGTTGCAGGGTGCTATATCCAACATGGATGCCTAGAGATCGCTTAATCAAGAATTTGATTTATATACCGGTAATATACAGTTACCGTAGATGTTCCCAACTGAAATTTTTTAATTGATGGTTATCGAGAAGCCTCACCTATGAGCGGGTTAGTCTAACAATAAACCATATTGAAAAAGAAGTCAAACCTAAAATACTAACAGCAGCCGGACTTTGAGAAACATTTGAGCGACCCGATATCCCAGTGAATCTATAGTTTACGTAAGGAGACTACTCTAGACATGACATCCGAGGTAACCATAGCAGCCGCGGATCATTGAATAAACAACCAAGGGTACCGGTAATTATTTCATGGCTGCGCTATGGACTATTGTTTTTTTTTGGCGCAGTACTGAATTCCAGTAAACATCAACGGACAATTTTACTTACGGTAATTCAGAAGCTAAGTGATGTTTCAAATATACACTCATGAATCTCTACTGAGGCTGGGTGCTGGAGGTAATTATATACATGAAAAGAAGTTGTTAAACTCACAGTAATATGGATCTAGTACGACAGCACATGTGACATAAGAAGCAGTAATATTATGAAAATAGGATGATGAAAACGAGTACGATACCGGTACCAGTTCCATATTATAAAAACAAGGCTAAAATATATAAACATGACTATGTTAACAAGCCCAATTCCAGATGAAAGTAACCTATTTTTAAACATGTACTTGCCCTAATGTCCATGTGACACGCACAACATGGACACTCATTTGATCCATGTGGAGTCAAGTCAAAATAGGCTGGAGAAGATGACTTGTCACATGCTAATCTGTACCAGTAGCTGGTAAGGTTTCCTACTTCCCATTGTATTTCATTGTATGAAAGCAAAGATTAAGACTACTGCTTCAATTTGAGAAAATAAAAATCCTAAGGCTCAAAAGCCTCAATTGAATAAAAAGTGAAAAAAAGTGTTAATATAGCCTACTCTAATGACAGGAAGATGCAAAATGAAATATAAAATATCTTCTGAATTCAAGAATTAAAACAAAAATATAGAGCACACACAAAAAATATTCAGTCACAATTTCCTATACCCGCATGTCCTAATCAGAAACAAATATTGAATTGGTTGATCTTTTCGGAAAAAATCCAAAAAAGTAAACTTTATATATAAGTGTTATTAGGAAAATTAGCATGGTGTTCGATACAATATTTAAAATTCAATTTAAAAGCAAAGATTTCCAAGTTAAACTGTTGAATGTTACTGTATGTTTGTACGAGTTGTATTTCCAATCAATCTTGATTCAAAATTTGACCATAATTTTATTCTAATTTTCCTTATTTCAGTTCTATTACGAGTTCGTGGACCATCCAAGTGACTCCCGTACCAGAAATTATAGCCTAACCCTAACTTGGTACACATACTACGTACTGGTGTCTGCCACAGTGGTTCACATACTTTGAGAGTACTAATTTTTTTAATAAAAAAAAACAACTGTATCCTAATCATGTTCATATTATAAATAACCGATACATACATATATATGTTCATTAACATATTATTAAAGAAAAAATATGACACACCGGGAAGATTTTTTTGTAAAATTCGATTGGAGTCAGAAAATATTGAATTCAATTTCAGTAAGACTTCGCTATATATTTTCTAAGTTTTTAGTAAAACATAAAATGAAATGTATATATTCAAGTTAAAATTAACACAAGGATTATCAGTGCATGCTCGATAGTAAGTTATATGAATAGACTGACTGAATCTGATTTATGACCAAAATTTAGATTCCAATAGAAAATAAAAGTTTTTTGTTTATTGGAGTTAATACACTTTACTTTTGAATACACTTTACTCTGAACAATGCTTCTGACAAGTATCGAGCTAATAGTTTTAGTCCCTCAACTGAACGCAACAAACATTAGAACTGCATGATTTTAAAATCTTGTGCCTGCTTTACTCCTTGCCAAAGCTCAAAACAGTCTCTTATAGCAGTAGTCGCCAAACTTTTTAAGACGCGGCCCCATTTCAAAAATTATGGCGTATGATAAGCACTCATGACCCCAAGGTATATGAATACAACAGTCAAGAAAAAAATATTTATTAAAATTATTCAAACCACTAAAAACTAATCACAGTGAAATCTCATTCTCGTGCACTTGCAACATAGCGTTTCCAAATTTGACTTGCCATATTTTCCAACGCCTAAATAGACGCCCCACAACTTCCCATAATTTCAGAGAATGTATGTTTCACGCATATTTTGTTCGCCACTGTTCATTGTGATGTCACACTTGTGTCTGTTACAATCGAGTAGGTTACCTTTAGTGCGGCCCAAAAAATGTTTTTCTAATTTCTTGCGACCCAAATGTTTGGTAAGCATGTAATTGATTATCGATTTTAAGACTATTATTGACACTAGCAATTTTCTTGCACAAAATTATCTGACAATTAGCACATAAAATCTTGTTATCTGTCTTATTTAGCAATTACACACAGCTACTGCTAACTTTGCATTGCTACAAAACAATACAATTGATCTCGTAGTAGGATAATAACAAATAACATTTCGAACAACTATGCAATAAATGTTACCCCGACTTTTGATCCCCTGATATTCTTTCTGTATACTCTACCTGTGCAAAATTATTGGTACTTATTTCAAGAGTGGTTTTACCAGTCGGCGCCTATAAACCAGTTTATATGTTTCAGACTATCATTTTAAATCAAAACATTCAACAATCTTCCAACTCAATGTACTGGTAGAATAGTTAGTCTAGTCTGTCACAGCTATTTTTAGACTAATTTTTGATTACTGCAATTAAAATGAGACTCATACGAAGACAAAATGATCATTGAGTTATTTGATTTGGACTTATATTTACCAAAACACGACTAAAAACTTACAAATAGCATGCGAAAACAAGATAATAATCACCAAGAAAATCTGTCTGAGTGACGCAAAAGTGTTTGAGTGTATGCTAAAACGTTTATTGTTACATCAAATTTTGCACTTATGCTGATTGGCCAATGTTATGGCAGTAAATAAAGATGTCGATGCTCAGGAAAACATCCATAATTTTATTCAGATGTTCATAAAGTTGTGATAGATAAATATGCTACACAGACACAATTCTTATATTTACGGAAAATTGCAATTGTTTTGCGACCCAGAGTGGACGGTTTTGGGTCACAACCCTGTATTTGCAGATCCCTGTATAAAGGATATCACTATAATTCAGAATATCCAAATTTGCTATGTAGTGCTAGTCAGCTCGGTGTAGAATGCACGCAATAGAATAATAAAAAATAAAACAAGTTTACAATGCCGGACACTGGGTGACCCCTAAAATATTTAGAGCAACCCAACTTGGGGTCGCGACCCACACTTTGGTGACCACTGTCCTATAGCTTTTCTTACCAATAACGAGAACATCTATTAAATGTTTGTTTCCTGCCATTAACTTTGAAATAGGCTCTGTATAAGCTTCCACTGATATACAATATTTGGAGTCTGAAATCTTTCCTATTCAAAAGTGTGAATGGTTTAAACACGACATTTTAACCTGCAATGCCAACATAGGTAAGGCTTATGTAGAGCTTTTTAGCCACATGGCCCAAAAGAGTTTTATAAGAAGTCAAATATAAAATAAAATTTTTACTGAGGCCTGGGAAATTTCTATTTTTAATCTGAATCATTTGATTTATTTTCTTATCTGTGCTTATATCAGGTTGGGATAATAAGATAAACAGAGGAAAAAACAGGAAAGAAAGCATATAAGAAAATTAATGGCAAGGCCTAATTTTTGCTAATTGATGCGACTCATCATGCTAAGCGTTAGAAATACTCTCGCCACCGCACCACTGATTTTACCTTGCGTGGGTTGGCAGGTTTGAATCCTGGGATAGATAATTATGTACAAAATGATTGTTGGACTCCTCCCCACCGTAGCCACGTAACCACTGGTCAGTTGCAACTCCCTTCACTATCAAGTACAGGCATCCGAAATCAAATAACTGGCTAACTAATCCTATACCCGACATTGACAGGTAACCGGTGGTTTTCCATATGATTAAGTGGTGTTATTAACTTTCCTCATCCTCAGGATATGTAAATTCTCTCCTCTCCTATCCTATCCTTTTTACAATAAAATAAGTTGTTGTATATCAATAGCCTCAAAAAAATAGTAAATTTAAGCTATATCTCCAACGTTAAGAATTCCAAAGTTTTGCCTGTTTTTTCAATACTTCAATGCTTTCATGATGTGTAAAATTATTTAGGCCGGAAGTTACAATTAAGTCACCATGGATACCGAAATGAATACTGCTCATTGTTACCGCTTAGTGGCTGCTATTTGAGTTCCCACAAAATATCAAATTAGATGAAAGAAAGGGTGATTACAATCGGTTTGATAATCTACAAAATCAATGCATGAAATTATTTGATGTAAAGTCGTAGTTGAGTTGAAATTAAATGTCTTGATCTTCAGATGTCAATCATTCAAAGACCACGTTGATGAATTTTGTTGTTCTATACTGTCACCTAGTGTGAACTGTTCTAATATTCGCCCAAGTCAGTCATGATTATTAGGACAAGAGAGCAATGCTCAAATATATAGACACGTTAACCATAACTTTGACGCTACCGGTACCCTCAAAAAATTTCCCGAGTTTTGCGTAGCAAGGATTTACAGAATCAAACCGGACAGCCAGTGTTTCCATGGATGAAATAATACAGCGAAATTTTAGATGCTATTATTAGATTTCATACGAAATTTAGAAATAAATAAAAGTAATAGGTCTTCAACCACTATAAATTTCAAAGCAATTGGTCCAGTATTCGAAAAGAAAAGCGATTTTTTAATGATGACGAATAACAAGAACAACAACATAATATTAAAACGATCGTTATGTCCACTAACGTGCCAAATAAGTAGCTGAGATTTCACGTACAGTAAGAAACGTGTTTCATCAAATAACTCTCTTGGAAGAAAAGAGTCATATGTCAGAATGGATTCGAAAGCTCTTCTGATAAACAAAAAGTTACCATTGCTATAAGAAGACATGTTAGGTCGGCATTGGTGATCAGAGACAGGAGTGTAGCCAGGAATTGTCGAAGGGGGATTCTGAACTTTGTAATTGCCAAATTAGACCATAACAGCTAGCAGAACCGGTTCAGGGTCTGAAAAGCGTTCTAAGCTATGAAAAATTTCTATGTGTGACAGAGGCATAGCCAGCATATTTTGCGCCCGGGGCAAACTATAAAATTGGCGCCCCGACCTCCACGTTTGAAAACAAATTATATATGTAAAATCAAATTTATATGTATTTATATATTTTATTATTTATTCAAAAAAATATTTATATATATATATTGTAACAAATTTGCAATTTGTCACTTTAAATCATCGAATATTACCCCAATTAATCTTAAAAACTTGACTTTCGACTTGGCACCTGTAAATTTCCACGAGCATAAAAAGATTCATACTCACGGGACAATGAAATCATCGCTATTTTTAAACTTAAACTAGGTAATTTCATAAACTTTACAATATATATTCGACCTAAATAATAGTGCCGATGAAATAAGAAATTATCGTGCGCATCCAAAATTCCTCCTATCAAAAACGAGACAAATTAGAATTTGATTGGTCGAGGAATTATAACTTCTTCCCGAAAAAGTAATAAATAAAGATAGACAAATTATCCACTAAATTGAGAAACCCCCAATTCCATTTAAATAGACTGATCAGGACAAAGAAAATAGAGTGTTGGGAGAAAGGTTAGCTGTTCTAGTTAATTCTGCTGTTATCCCATGGACAATGCTATTTGAGGTACAATTTATATTTTATGATTGAAGTCGTGTTTTATAATTTCTTGTTATTAACGATCGTAATTTGTTTTAACCCTTTTTTCCGCTGTATACAATCGACTTTTTGTACCATTTTATAATATGTAATGACCAGTTAACCAAACGTACAAGGAACACGCCCAATATCTCTTTAAAAAGCTTATTTTCGCGTCTTCCTACTAAAACGCGCCCAAATGACGTGTTTATGTGCGCGAAATTGTTTCCCGGTCGTTCAAATGACTTATTGGACACGTAGTGGACATAACGATCGTTTCAATATTATGTTGTTGTTCTTGTTCTTGTTCTTGTTCTTTGACACGTTTTTAAAAAGTCGCTTTTCTCTTTGATTACTGGACTAATTGCTTTGAAATTTTCAGTGGTTGAAGATGAAATTTTTCTCCAGAAGGCTATTACTTTTATTTATTTCAAATATTTCTGTTAGCTCTGTAAGATTTGTTTTTGTTTGCTATGACGTCACTAAACGTTCTGCGGATATCGGACGCCATTTTGTGTCCAACGGACCATCTTGCAATTTCAATTCACGCTGTCACAAGACGGGAGTTCTGGTACCGTAACACAGCGCGGTGACACTGAACTAACTCGTAGCTGTCAAAAGCTTGAAAATCCATACAAATATGAGAAATAAAAAGATGAAACTTGGCAGGTGGGTAGAGTTGTGTTTCTTTTAACCATATTTGAAAGTTCCGCGTTCCTACATTTGAAGGAGGGGGAATAGGGGGTGTGCATTTCCGATACGTCGATAATATCTTTGTCAACCAATTTACGGCCACCGTGTTTTCGTCTGTTTGATTGCTGTGATGTGGTGCTTTGTTTATAATTTAACGAGTTTTGTTCGAAATAACCGTGTTCTTGAAATATAAGACGGTCAGAAATGCAATTAGAAGCCCAATGTTTTCACGCTGTCACAAGACCAACAATTGTCAACCAATTTGCGACCACCGTGTTTTGTCTGTTTGATTGTTGTATGGCTGCGTATGCGATAGTCTCGACGCAGCATAAACGATGATCAAGGCTTGAAATCCGTGGTCGCACACTGGTCGTTCGGTCGCAAATACGTCTTTCGAGTGCCGTAATTTGGGGATTTGTATAGCTTCAACCCTTTGTCGTAGAAAGTTAATACGAGGTTTAGCGTGTAGAATAAATGCCGCCAATGCACCCACGGTGAAAAAATTAACGGGTTAGATATATTGGTTTTTGTTTTATAGCGGTTTGAATGAAATTGTCCGCAAACTGGCTACACCACCCTAGGCCTGGTGAGTTGTCCGTGTAGTCGAATTGTCCATCAGCCCTAAACGGCTATGACAGTCACTGTACCAAAAATTGTACCCCGATTCGGGTCGTGTTAAGTTGACGCATGTTATTTAGTAACGTTTTTATCTGAAATGTTTGACTGTGGTTCGGTACCTGATCCGATAATACGGTACATAATTGACTCATATCACGAGATATTTCAACTGATGTTTCAATTGTCACAGGACCTAAAATATCTATGACAGTCCCTGTACCGTCACGGTACCCCGATACAGGTACTGGTAAGTCACCGCCGGTATGTTAGTCGTTGGTCACCGCATATGATTTTTGGGGAATTGTTCTGCGTGTCCATATATTTGAGCATTGCTCTCTTGTTTTTGAAGTAATGACAAATACTTTCGTGTATCTCTAAGCTTTGAAATACCTACACAAATAAAATTCACTTAGTAGTAAAATAAAAAATTTACAAAAAAAAAAAATGTTGACAGATCAAGCACGGATCATAGTTGGATGCTCAAAATGATTTAGTTAGTGCGGGATACTTCACAAAACATGAACATAAACGTAAAATAGTCCGAAAATAACTATTATGACCAAGAATGGTAATACGAATATATATTCGTCATACGGAACAAAAGAGTTCCGGAGCAATAAAATTATACTAAAGGATGGATATTGAGTTGATCTGTTATATAAAATTAACAGGAGCTCCCAATTGAGCACGTATACCTTCTGATTAATATAATTGTTTTATATCGAAGTCTAGATAGTAGGAGCACAATATATATCAAAGTAGTTAACTAGTCAACATCAACTAACGAAGAAGATAGCCAACAGCAATTTTGGTTACAATATGTGTATTCAAATTTTAATGGAACATTTTATTTAAAGAAGACGCAAAGCTATACAAAATAAAGCATATGTCCATAATGTCCCACTCAGTTACTGTCTAAGATGATTTACATCGGGAGTCTCAAACTCGCGGCCCGCGGGCCAATTGCGGCTTGCGGGATGATAGTTTGTGGCACCCGCCTTGGCATTAAAGTTTAATGTTAGTGCGGCCCGCACGACACTTAGCTCATTTAGCACGATTAATGCTTTTAATAATCTGAGAATCACGAAGGTTTGGCCCAACTGACCGTTTAAAATTGCGTCACCGTCGGCCTAAATTGGACTAACTAAGTTAGGGTAGTGGCATTCGAAACATCAGCGCAACAGTTATTACAAGATGGAAATTTATAATTTCGCACATCTCTAAACGTGTCATTAGAAGTGAAGTTTCAGTAAACAGAAAGGTTTGTGATGAGCACAGACAATTTCAAAAAACTGGGAAATGCAATATTTCTTTGTTGAGCATAGGAGCATACAGACGTGTTTTATCTGCACAGTTAAAGTTGCAGTGCACAATGAATACAATTTAAACGAGTTGCTAAGCTTTTATTATGAAAAACCTGATGCGGCCCGGACTCATCCAGACTCTGCCCCAGCGGCCCCCAAGTGAATTGAGTTTGAGACCTCTTTACATAGTCTACAATAACTTTTTTATTTTATTTCACTGTCGCAAACTGGTTAACACGTCATCCAAATCTGTTTTTTTCCAATGTTTCTCTTTCAACACTTAGAAGTGCAAGATCATTGAGACGATCTTGTCCCACTGATGCACGCGAATACGACAAAATAAGTTTCAATTTGCTGAAAGACCGTTCACAGCTTGCAATTGAAACTGGTATTGTTCATAAAATTTGTAGAGAAATTCGCAGATTGGGTAAAACGTCGTCTCAAAAAGACACAATAAAACCAAGAATAGCCAAAGGAGTTTCTGGCTGACCTTCAGTTCTGTTACTGAGCAACATTCTGCAATCTTCAATTTCGGTGAAAAGTTCGTGGCCATTGATGTCCGTGTCGTAGAAATTTGCAAAATATGTGCAATCTCGTCGAATTGTCGAAAACGGCATTGGGGTCTCCTAGCACAGTATAATAAATTTTATGTAACTCTGCCGCAAAGTACGGTACTCTGAAAACCACGAAATACAACCACGTATTACCCAAAACATGTATTAACATCATTCAACCAAATTCCGTTGCCATTTGTCTTCAGCACAGAACTAATATCAACTTACATCGGAGTGCGCAGGCAAGAACTTAACGATACAGAACCATGTAATTAACCGCGTGTATTTTGTTACCTAACGTTACCAAATCAATTTTTGCTTTGTTTCCCGGCCAGATTTATTGGCCATGTAATTACGATGGAAATCTGACAGTGCGCGAGCTATGTGACTGATGACGTCGGCAGTCGACGTAAGTTTTCTGACCAAGTGTACAGTTTGCCATGTACTAAGGCTAGATGTCTGCCGCCAGTGCTTGTGACTGTTTTTTTACCCTTGTTGTGAAATTTTTGCTAGCCCCATTTTGGCGCCCCTGTACCTTGGCGCCCGGGGACATATGTACCCCATTGACCCCTGAATTCAAACTCAATATTTCAAACTTGCAATGTCAACATTGTCAAGCCCGACCGACACTCCGAGTATCAGGGCATTACAATTTTTTTTTATCATATTTTATTGTTCAAAATGTCTTCACCCCTTCCATTTCAAAGAAAAAACACAATCCTGCAAAATATTGTTCATATTTGTCCAACTTACTTTCAAAAATTTTAAAACACACAAAAACAGCTAAAAGTTTATAGAGAGAACGGCGGGTTTGAATTCAGCAGTATAAAAGTCTATATCTAAATGCATTTAAATTACAGAATTCTACCCTGCTTGTCAGGATGTGATTATTCTGCCCAGTCATGCTTCAGTGACCATAAGCGGGAGAGCTTTTTGAGATCGAATAGTTTAATCCAGGGGTGGGCAACCTTTAAAACAAGAGGGCCAGATACAAATAACTTGGTGAAACCGCGGGAAGCACCTTTTTAACATAAGCTTTTA
The DNA here is from genome assembly GCF_964204865.1 of Styela clava. Taxonomy (NCBI): domain Eukaryota; kingdom Metazoa; phylum Chordata; class Ascidiacea; order Stolidobranchia; family Styelidae; genus Styela; species Styela clava. The sequence continues at coordinate 425,660 of NC_135251.1, read as the reverse complement.
GTAGTTGCAGGCAAAACAATATTGGTTATTGATCTTATGACATGTGTAGTTTGCTTCACACAAGTCGTTAGGGCATTGTAACGTCATAAGCGTATATAATAAATTGGACTGAGGTATATGCTTTGCAATGCAAAGGGATTGGAATTACTGGCACAAACCAGATTGAACTAATAAAAACTCGTTTTACAAGCCGTACACCTTTCGAAATTGTCACTTCTCTGCAGACCACATAATTTTTCCTTGTGGGCCGCAGGTTGCACATCCCTGTGTTAGGTCGTCCCTAGAGTTTGGCATGCTTTTATTAACAATATTGGAGTCCGGCAGAGTTTAGTTTGAATTGCTCTTATTGATATTGAAAAGCTGTATTCAAAGACTAGAGCAGCGGTTCCCAACTGGGGATATTTAAAACTATAAATACCACTGGAATGATAAACAGGGGGCCAATGAGTCCTTAAAGCCTCAGGAAGGGAGCCGTTGATGGTTGGGAACCACCGGACTAAAAACTAGAGACTACTAGAGTAGAGTCCGGAGTCGAAAATTCAATATCTAAGCGCTCCGGAAATATTTGCTCAAAGATGGCGCACAACCTGAACTCTAACCTGGTACCTATACATCTTAGCGCACATACTTCGGGAGCACCCTAATCTATGGCATTATTTTCACTATCCATTGGAATATTCAGAGTAAAAAATACTTTCGGACATCAAGAATTAAAAATCAGCCAAGAACGCTGTGATTTACATCCAGTACAGAAAAAAGCTGGCATTACACACTTAATTAATTTGGGCTTGGGTGCTCCCGAAGTATTCGTACCAAGATGGCGCACAACCTGAACATAGTATGTGTACCAGGTTAAGGTTGTTCAGGTTGTGCGTCATCTTGGTGTGATTACTTCCGGAGCGCCTGGGCTTGTATATAAATAGCAAAACTTGAACACATTTTGATAATGTAAATCTTACGTTCCCAAAAAAACATGATAATAAACAAAATACACCACCCTGCGAAAAAAAATACACTCGAATAAATACTTGAATAATCACACATAACTCATACAAAAATATTGTTTCACCAAAAATTCAACACAAAATCAGAGTTGTAGAGATGGGACACAGAGTCTTAGTTTTTTGTGTTCAAAATTTGGAATTCTCTCATTAATTATAGTTTCGGACTTCTAATGGTGATAATCATAATTTCGACAAAAACTCAAAAATCAAGCCAAAGAAGTTTTCTTTACAGACAATTGAAGCGTGTATAAACAGAAGCGTAGCCTGGCATTTTCAAAAGTGAAGGTCTTGATATTTGTTATTGCCAAGTTGGACCATAATTACTAGGTCTGTCCGGTGGTCGTATAAGTCTTCAAGAGTCCCATAAAGTGTTTTCATGCTACAAAAAATTGCTTTTTTTACATTTCAAAAGGAAGCCGAAGCAATGGGTATTAAAGAAATCAAAACGCATTTCATTCTTCGAAAAATTGCTATGTTTAAATCAGTAATATGCCTTTTTTACATTTGAAAAAGGAAGGAGCAACCCTCAAAACCCCCTTCTGGCTATGCCCCTGTATATAGGCTACAGTTCTCATTATCAAATTTGGTTTCCAAAGTTCAGTCCTGGAATCATAATTAAACTTCAAAAAAGATTCAATTCCTAACAGTCTATCAAAGAAGATCATAAATATAATAAAAATAAAGGGAAGACCACATTTAAATGAGTAGATTGTCATAAGGAATTGTGTCGGTGTCTTTTATAATAATTATATGAGAAACCCCATCTACGAGCCATTCCTAACCCTATAGGATATGCCATAACCCAGAATATAATCATATAATGTCAAATCTAAAATGCTTCATAAATACAGGGTGTCCATAAAATCCGTTTACAATTTCAATTTTGTTAAGAAGTCAGTTCTCAATATTATCTTAACCAGGTTTGTTGTTTTTTAATCAGCAATTGTTAAAGTATTTTTACCTTCATTGAATACGTCTGTAATAATTGAATTAAGATTTTTTTTTATTCTATTTTACATCTATGCTGTATTCTTGTTAATGTAAATAGGAATATAACACAAATTTATTATTATTATTTTTTTTTTTGGGGGGGGGGGGGGGTTATTATCAAAAATATTTGTGACTATATGGTGTTCCCGGAAAGCAAATACAAAGTGGTGATTATGTTGAATATACAGAAAATGAAAAAGCGAGGAGCACAACATAGGAGTTCATCTTGGAAAAAGAGGGGAGGGGGAGAAAAAAAACGGGACCCCAACAGATAGCACCCACTAGAGCGGTTTTCCTTCCTGGCTGGGACATTGAAATGGTGGGGGGACAGGGGGTGTGAGAAAAAATGTCATAATCTCTCTGGGTCCTGTGTTGTGACCTCACCACAGGCAAATGCGCCCGAATTCTTAAAAAAACTTGAAAAACATGTCTGGATATATATGCTGTATACAGCTCTCACCTGAGTGAGACGAAGAAAAAGAAAGGAAAGAAAGAAAAAGGAAAGAAAGAAAGAAAAGGGGGGGGGGAGAGGAGGCAGGGTAAGGGATCAGAAAAAAGTTCAGAGCCACTGCCGGTTTGTTCAAAATTGACTAAATATAAATGCAAGTATGCTGAATCGTGATTTATATAAAATTTTACTCAAATTCAAAATTATCTGAAAAATTCCCCCATCCCTCAGAAATTTTTTTTTTCGGTTTCCAAATCTGTTTTACACTAAGATAAAAACACAATCAGTGAATATTACAGAAAAAATAGAACACGCTTTTTTACACAAAAGTATAAGTAAAATCAAAATAAAATCCCCTACTTTTTTACCCCCAGCACGCTCCCCCCTTTTTAATAAAAACACAATGCTTAAAACCTAATAATAATAATTCCCTATTTTTTTGTGTTTTTCTTAAACTATTTTTTCTTTGCATATTCGCAGATGTCCTTCACATCCATCATTGCTTTTTCGATGTTATCAGCAAATCGAGATGAGTTCTGATAAGATAAATAGATAAGTAGATAATAACATGAAAATATAAATACATTCAAAAGAGTGTAATCAGAGAGTAACCTAGATAAAAAAAAAACAATTAAAATAAGATGATGAAAAAAAATGAATAGGGTAGTCTAATAAGACAAGCCCGCCCGATGCTGCCACAACCAAACTAAAACCAAATTTTGATGTTTAAGTTTAAAATAATTCAAGGAATTTTTTGAGCTTGCGATTAAACGTAGTTTTGGCACGAGGCTTATTGTTTTCCACCTTTGCGTTTGCAACACTGTAAATATTGTTCATAAAATGTAACTTTTTAGTCACACTTACATGGCCCACCGGCTAAGGTGGGCAAACTAGCTAACTGATCCCATACCCAATATGGACTGGTAACCGGACGACAGGCCGTGGTTTGCTGTAGAATCAGGCTGTGTTATCGCCTTTCCCCTCCTCGGGATAAATATGCAAATCTATTACATAGCAATGGCTGCAAATGCAGGTCACATGAAATATTATAAAAAGAATACTTACGGTCTCATGAGAGGAGACTTACTTAAGTTGGGAGTTATTGCGACAGGAAACATGGAAACTGATTGAAGATTAATGAAAACAGTGAAAAGGAAGACACACAGCATGATAATAGTTATTTTTTAGAGTAGAGAAACTCAAAGATGAAAAAGGTTTTCTTTTTAATATGAAAAAATGTGATATGCGTGTAATGACTACATCCAAAAAATGGGATTCCCCCTCCCTCCTTCTATTTTTGAACTATGTTTTTTGAAAGGCTGATGAGTCACAACCTATGGGTGTATTTGAAAGGTCCAATGACTTGCCATGTTGGTCATGGTTTAATGACTAAAAACGCAGGGTTGAAATGAAAATAGAATTAAAAAAGACTGTTAATTTTTCATTATCAGATTCAACTAAAAAAAAAGTTTTGGTCCAATAAGTAAAAAACGGGTTTAAATGAAGCAAAATTGACGTGATACTATGTGCACATTTGGGGGTCGCAAGGATTTGTAACTGCTTTGTCACAGAGTGTTCAACTAAAGAGTCGCGGTCTAATAAATAAAAATACAGGGTTGAAATGAACCAAAATTGATGTGGATCTATCTATTCATTCAGGGGATCGCATGGATTTGTAAAGTCACAGGGTGATATGTTACTGAGGCTTCAACTAAAGAGTCACGGTATAATAAATAAAAATATAGGGTTAAAATGAACTAAAATTAATGCGGAACTATTTGCGCATTCACAAGTTGCTGCTGTCACAGAGGGGACGAATGTTTGCTGGATATACAAATCAGGACAATTTTTTTTTAGTTCAGTTAGATACAAAAAAATTTCCAAATTTCAAAATATATAAAGATTTTGAAAATATCATACTTTGTGGCGAACAAATAAATAATTATTTTCATGATTGTAATTCGCGATTTAAAAAAAACTTTTTTGAAATTTTTTTTTTTTGACATAATGAAGAATTTGATGACAATAGACAGCCATGCTGCGATAACTAAAAATGAAGGGTACAAATAAAGACAGTCACAGTTGAATGATTAAAAATGCAGGGTTAAAATGATAATAACATTCTTTATGATTTTTTATCTAATGAACTTACATTTGTGAAACACTTAATCATAGTTATGGTCGAGGGAATAAAAATGCAGGGCCAAAATGAACAAATAATTTGAGATTAGGAATGTTGGCTGGAGCATCATGGTCTGATGAACGAAAATGTAGGGTTAAATTGAACAAAAAATTTATGAATATGAATATGCAATAGAACGCCGCATGATTGAAAAATGAATGGCAGTCATGGTTGGATGAATGATGACCGAAAATGAAGGGTTAAAATGAGAAAAATATTTGATTAACGATATTGACTAGAGCAGTGGTTCTTAAACTTTTTCGAGCGCGACCCAAATCTGAGTTTTATGAATACTCGCGACCCAATCCTAAATAACGCAAAATGTGTTTTTAATGTTCGTACAGTTTGACTCAAATACAAACAACTATTTATTAGAAACAGTCCATTGACTCAGTGAGATTGATGAAGCTGAAATTTCCTTTTCATTATATCTTCAATACACAGCTCTATTTTACATAACGCAATACGCAAGTTGTCACGGGTATCGAGGCGATTGCGAGCTTAGTTTTAATAACCGTCAGTGCCAAATATCCTCGCTCGCACAAGTGCCTTGTCGCGAATTGTAGCAGAAAAGGCGTCCGCTGTCCGTCGCAAACACGACATCCTAGCTGGCCTTTTTTACTCATCAAGTGTGCACACACTGCTTCGTTCGCGGTAAATGGTGCCTCGAGATGAAGTCACATTTTTTCTAGATATTGAATAATCTAATGTCGAGAAGCGAGCTTTTTCATTGCGTCGTCTATTACAATTTACATTACCAAATAGACACCCATTTTTGGTTATTTTAATCCACTAAGACGACATTCCACGCGGTCAACACAATGACAAGCGACGTGCATGGTTACCGATACCATAAAAATAATACACGTGACTGGCATATCAGAATTGTGATGTAACAATGAGCTCAAGACAGTATTTCCGTGAATGAAATTTTATATTTCATTATTTTTAAATACCAGAGTTTAGAAGCTAAATTGAAACATTGGGAAAGCTGAAAATTCGTCCTTCTCCTCTTAGATTGCCCTTGCATTGACGACCTTGTCGCGACCCATTTTTAAACCTTCCGCGACCCATGTTTGGGTCGCGACCCATACTTTAAGAACCACTGGACTAGAGAGTCATATGATTGAGAAATCTATTGGCAGTCATGGTCAAATGAGTAAATAATGCAGGGTTCGAAATGTCAATGTGACCAGATGAAATTAATTCCATAACAGCCAATTTGACAAATTTTTAGGGACAAAATTTCATGAATTTCGAATTAAACATACACTAAGTTGCGACAGTGTGAAAGAAAATTACGTTTCAACGATAGCTTGCACCAGCACGATAAGAAACACCGAAAAGAAAAATGATCATTGTGACTTTGTGAGAGATATTGTGAGAGATGTTGTGAAAACAACTTCTGCTTTTAGTTAGTTACTTTTATGCTAATGTTTATGGTGTGAGACTATGTTGGCCGAATAAAAAACTCTGCTCACCATCTCACCTAGGGGCAGGGATTGCCAATTCGAATAAAGTATTCAAATGTATTCGAATATCTCGTCATTCGAATATCGGAATTAGCGTTCATAAGAATATCGGATATTTGTGTGACGTCACACATTTTCTACGCCGCTCTCAAGACATTTCCGTTGAATGAAAACATTCTCGATAGAAACTTGCACGTGATTGTTTTCATCACTCATCAGCGTAACGTTTTTTTTAGGCCGTAAACGCCTTTACACTTGTGTTATTTTCTCTAAAACGAAAATTTTCCACAAATTTGTTCCACGTAACGAAGACAATTATTTTTGTACGCGCACGGAATTGTGAATCTGGTGAATACGTTCATCGGCGGCGAGTTTCTAAAGACAACGCAACTTTTTGATTGAAAAGCGGCAATTTAAAATACTAAAAATAAAACCGTAAACAATATAAGTTTGATTGAGGCCCGCGAAAATTTGAAAAACACTTTTCTAGGCAGTGAAAATCGCAGAATTTCGTGTGCCTCTGGCACACATTATGTTTGGTCGGCGTTTAGAAACATATCGTCACGAATTGAGGGCGGGATTTGCCTGGTTATCCATTACCTTAAATTGCCGTCGACTATTTTCAAAGTATATTTAATCAATTTTATTTTGATGAAATAAATTTCACTCCGAGATGTTACAGAAGATTTACGAATTTTTCAAACTGTTTTATCTAAAAATAATCAGAGTGGCAGCATTTCGATTGAGCGGAGACACTGTTAACAAGTACATCTAAATATTTGCCGAATTCGCAAAATACGGATCAAAACATTATTTAATCGGGCAGTTTACCACACGTTTTTATTTTTATGACCGCGGATTGCAATGGTATATAAGAGTGGTGAGGATTTTATTTTGTCGACGCAACCGCAGGTTAAATTGAAGACAATTAAATTAATATTGAAGCAAGACATTTTAAATATGCCCGTATCGGTCACGAATTCATCACTTTGCACAACAGAAAAATATATTGTTATATTATTTGTTGTAAAAGTAGACTCTTTCAATAGGTGGCATAATCGCGGCGATGAATACGTATTTTCAATTCACTGCTAAACTTTATATTTATATTCATTGTATTAAATGAATTATACTCTACACTTAATTAACAGGACTTTATATCATTATTTGAGATTTTTCTAACGGCGATAACGAGTTGGCAAGATTGCAAAAACACGTAATAAAATTAAATACACCAGGCAGTTTATCTGGTACTTTTAGGTCACAGATCGCCATGGACCGAATAGTAATGTTTTTTTTTGACGTAAGAAGAAGCAACCGCGAGTTACGTTGGACACATTAAATTAATATATAAAGATATTTTAGAAACTCGTAGTTGTCATGGATCGAATATTTTACGTAACAGGATGATCATTATACGCTGGAAAGACGGCTCTTTTAACGAGCGCGGAATCGCGGTGGGTGTTACCAAAGTCACTTTGGGTGTTACAGGCGGCAATGGGAATTTCCGATTTCGAAAATCCTGGCTTCGCGGCTGGCAGTGGTGGTCATCTATTCTCTACTAATTTATTTCTAATTTCAAACACAACAATATGTTACACATAATAACAATATGGTTCACATAAATTAATATACAAATATACTGGTAGGTAGTAGAATATTCTATGCTTAAATATTAGAATTTTTAAAGGCATAATGGATTTTCGATTGTTGTTGCTTGTTTTAGTTGCCTGTATTGCCAATAAATTTTATTACTCTCAGAAAATATACACAATTATCTGAATACAAGTAGTATTTTTGTCAACAGACTTGACTATTATCATAATATCATGGTACCAATGATAGAAAGCGTCAGACAACTCCTTGGCTATCTTTTCATATGGTCATTTGTACGAAGTGAATAATTTTAATAAACTGAATGTGTCACAAGTTGCTATTATTTTTTATTGATAGCTATAAACTATCAATTATCTTGTGTACATATATTGTTGGTTTGTGGCTTTATTCTGATATTTTTATTGAAGCTTATTTCCTAATTTACTGGGTTTTGATAAACTAAACAAAAATGTGTTATTTTCGATTTTAGAATGTATTTGGAATTCCAAATTCGAAAACATTATTTTAGAATGTATTTGGAATAGTTTAGTATTCGGAAATGGCCATCCCTGCCTAGGGGTGCAATAAATTTGGGTAGGCAAAGACGAAAGCGGGGCAGGAGTTACGAAAAGCACCCACCCACCTGGGTAGGCAATGAAGAAAGCGGGGCAAGTGTTTTGAAAAGCAATGAAGACTAATAGATCTGGAAATCCAACTTTATTTGTGCTTTTACTTTAATTCTAATGTTTAAGGGTTTGGACCTAGACGATAGTTTGAGATCAAACATCATGTCGCCCCACCTTACCCACGGTGTAATAAATTGGATCATCGGCTAAACTGGAAAGATTCTGTAACTTCTAGAACAGGAGGTTCTCACATAGTGGAGATATGGGAACCTACGGCCAGTATGTACCTCAGCATTTCATTTTAGAGGGTTAGAACGTTGGTAAATATTTTCCTATTAGCGATAAAATAACTTATAAAAATGTGTTATGTATTTGACAGACCATCTGCACTGATAAATATTCTACCTTCTGGATATTCAAATACAATTATACTTAAGTTAAGTAATAAAGTGCGGTATCATACTTCAAAATTAGGGGGGTGTTTGAAATGTTAGAGGGGGGGGGGTAATTGATGCCAACAGCGAATCAGAACCTTCCCAGTTCCCAGTATTTCCTACCCAATTAATTACACCCAGACCTTCAAAATATGTAGCCCCTTACAAATCTTCTGTGACAACTTAGTAGGTTCGTTCAGAGCGAAAACATAAAACATCTCATAAGGTTAGCGTATTAAAAAGTTCCAATCAAACAATATTATAGGTGAGTAGTGATATATAAACAATAAGAAAAATCAAGTGAAAAAATAAATTTCAAAAAATAAAACTGAAAAATAAATAAATAAAATGATAATCTGACCCTTTGCAAGAAGGGAGATTCGATCTTGAGATATTTTGACACGATGTAGAGACAGAATAAATGATTATCAATGGCTTGACCTATGGGGAGGTAAAGAGTTCAATTTAGAATTTGGGCCTCGTGTGGAATTCCCCCCATTTTCACATTGACTTGGATTGTTTCAAGCATATGTTAGTGGTTCCTAAACGGTGGGGCTTCCCACAACGGGGGTGTAAACAATTTGTTCAGGGGGCGTGAAGCTAATTGAAAATATTTGTTAGATTTGATCTTGTCCGCTTTACTTTATCGCTATGTATAATACAAAAGAATGCCTTTCTTATTTTTATTAAAGGGGGGGTGTCGACCTTCAAATCCCAATGCTCCTGCCTCATATAGCCAGTGGCTTGTAGGTACTGAGTTCGAATTGAGGGTAAGAAAATGTTTCTAAATACCGCAATGACCTACCAGTCATTGCCTCCTTATATCCTGATACATGGCGTTCAGTAGCTTTCTTCAGAAGAGCAATTCTGTCTTCATTCTGAAAATGGGAAATTTATTAGAAATAGGGAAAACTGATTCTAAACATTATAGAAAGATTTGAAAAGTGGGAACACTTGTTCAAATAAAAGAAGGATGAACAGAATGTGTAGCAGAACAGCAAAGATGCCGAAGCTATAAACAAAAAAAAATTCTAAGAAAGCGTTATTGGGACGTTAACAAAACTTTGTCGACACTAAATTGAAACGCAAGGCTGCGCTTGCGGAAGAGATGTGAAAAGCACATTGTTGAATCGAGCGAACGAGAAAACAAACTTTTGGTAACAGATACATAACTTGAAAGTCTCTGGTAACCTAAATTACAACACAAATAGTTCGTACTATTTCAACTCAATTAAGCCAAGAAATAACAGCATCGAGTCCTGTTTACTATAACTACATTATTCTGTCTACTCACGCTCTAATGAGCATTGAGCACAACTTGATTTAGTAAAATAACAAACTTACAGTTTGTTCTGAATCTTCCATGGCGCGAACGAAAGCGCAGGATTCAGTCGTGCATGAATGAACAGTCTCGGTCCTCCCTTCTCGGAACAATCTCGTCTTTGAGGCTTCGTAAGTCAAACTGAAATGACCTTTGACCTGTAATAAAGATGATTTTTTTCTTATTTCAAAAGGGAAGAAATATGAGGAAGCGGTCTGATCTTTTTTATGGTCAAGTTATGAAATATATTATAACTAGACTAGAAATTTCTAATTGATAAGGCCGTAACAGCTAGCAGCTCCGCCTGGCCGGAAAATGTGAGTTTTCAAGAGTCTTCGAGCTGACATGGGCAAACTACTGCACACGGGCCGAATCCAGCCCATTGGGTAATTCAATCTGGCCCGCTTAATGCTGCCACAGCCAAACTAAAACTATATTTGGATGTTTTAGCTAAAAAATAGCTCAAAGAATTTGTTGAGTATGCGATTAAATTTATTTTTAGCATGAGGCCTATTGTTCTCCACTTTTGCTTTTGTAACACTGAATATTGTTCATAAAATGTAACTTTTTACGTCTCACTTACATGGACCGCCAGTCTAGATTGGCAAAATATTTGGCCCCTGGTCTAAAAACCATGGCCACCCCTGTTATAACTAGACTAGAAATTTGAGGGTCTAACATATGTTAAGTTATGCAAAATTGCTATGTATGAACCAAAAAAATGTTTTAGTTACATTGCAAAACACATGGTGGTCTTTCGCCATTTTGCCCGCTGCCTTTATTACTTTAAGGCTATACAAAAGCCTTCAAAGCAGATGGTAACAACTATGCAAGAACTCGGAATTTTAATTGTTGGATAAATAATGTTTATAATGAGAGAATTTTTAATTTGTTGTGTGATGAAATAACTAAATTTTTTATGCGGTCCAGCTAGATGTCTGAAGTTCGTGATACGGCCTGTCGTAAAGGTCTTACTGCAATGATAATAAATATCAATATGAAACTACAGACTCATGAGGTACATCATAAAAGCCCATTTTGTGGCTCACAATATAATTTATATTAATATCGGTATCGGTTATCGGCCACTAGTTGGCCGATATATTAATAACTGTATCGGCGGCAAAAAGTGATATCGATCGAGCTCTAGTTGGTTATATGGCCCGCCGACAAAAAAATTTTTTCCCACCCCTAATTTAGAAAATATATTCAATTTGAAAAAATTTCTCTCACCCTGAAATGTGCAAGTTGAAGAGACAATTGGATAAAAGCATCAGGAGACATTCGGAACGTTTTGATCAATCCTTTTCCGAATTTACGAAATGGAAAAACGTACAGGTCTACGTCATCAGACAAAAAGTTTGCAATCTTTAGACTTGATTAAATGACGTCTATGCACTGTATAAAGGAAAATTAATTGTTAGGATACTGATTCAACTCTGTATAAAATCAGCGCTACCAAGCAAAAAATGATAATATATAGCACAACAGTTCCCAACTGGAGGCCACGGAGCAGTTTCATGTGGCCACAATGCTATGTGCAAAAAAGATTACATAAAAAAATATGTTCTTCCTAGTTTCATTGCTTGATAAGGTTATTCCACAGGGTGTTTTCACTTTGTTGAGCATGAATTGTTTGATCATAATGGGATTTGGAACCTACCAATCAAAATAACACTATAAATACCACTGGGATGATAAAAAGGGGTCGTGAGTGCTGAAAGCCTCTGGAAGGGAACCACGAGCCGTAAAAGGTTGGGAAACCACTGAATAACGAAAAATGAGATTATAAAATCATGGCTCCCAAAAGCAGAACACAACATTTTTAGTCAAATAGTTAATATGGGAGCGAGATTCCACCTTGGATTAAAACAGTCCCAATTACAATATATATTTCTGATCAAAAAGCTCAAATGATAAGTGATTCCACTCTTTATTAGTCTAGTGTTCCCATACACAATATACTTTCAGTTGAGCAGTAGGTTAGGTCAGGATGAGAGATTCCACTCTGCATTAATCTATTGTTCCCATACACAATATACTTTCAGTTGAGCAGTAGGTTAGGTCAGGATGAGAGATTCCACTCTGCATTAAATTAGTGTTCCCACATATAATATTTTTAATCAAATAGCCAAGATTAAAAGACAGATTCTACCTGGCATTAAATTAGTGTTCCCGAACACAAAATATTTTTAATCTGAAGGCAACACTTACAGGTTCTGGAATGTTCAATTTTAATCGCTGAGGAGAAAGGGGGGTCGTAGTTAATTCTCCGACGCAGATACCGTCATCATTATATCCAAAGTCCGCAAAATCATCGTACAGGACTTCTTCCGTAAGGTGGCTCATGATCGGAGCGTCAGCCCAGGAATGTTCCGGGTTCATTCCGAATCACCCATTTTCGTAGAAAATAACTTGGAAAGATTTGTCGAACCATCTGAATAGAATTTATTCTTTATTAGCGTCTAGCAGTCCCGAAAAACAAGGCCCTGTATAAATACCCACAGGCAAGTTTTTTTAGACAAAAGGCTGTCATGGTCTCGCTTAAGCAGATACAATTTTAGGACTAAGTTCAGCATTGCATACTTAATTTATTGCAACCTGGATGAGTTGGCCTGTCATAACTCATGAATTTGAAATACGGCTACGACTCAAACTTTGATACCAATGAAAACTTGCCAAACTAAGCCTCTACTCCAGCATAATTCACAGCCCGGGCATTTACTCGCACATAATGTCCCATAGTGTGTGTACCGGGTTAGGGTTAAAAAAAACAAAAAAATATTGTTATGAGATACTTTGTGAAAAAATATCATCATAGCTTGTCTAAACCTTAGTCGAAGAGAGAGAGTGACCTCCCCCCGAACCCCCCAATAAACTCTTAAAATAATATCTATCCTGAGAAACCTCAGGCAAATTCAGAACGTGACCTCCCCCCCTCAAAATAATAACTTAAAATAAAGTTCAATCACCTGTTATGGCATTTTCCATGCAACAGCGAACGTCCGAAATTTGAGAAAGTTGTCACATCATCAAGGTCTAATACATTGGATTCATCGTCCAAAACAACCCCAAACGCCGCTCTCTCGATAGCGTGCAACGACTCTTTGCTTACCCCAGATTTGAAAAAACAACCGAGCCTGTGAAGAATAAAATATTCATTTAGATCAATTTTTTTTTAATGGGCCTCAGTGGCTTAGTTGTTCAAGCGTTAGACTCCGCTATGTCAGTAATGTAGATCAGTGGTTCCCAACCTTTCTACCCTGGCGGACAGGTAAAATTAATTAAATGTAAAATTTTAAAATTTAAAATTTACTTTAATTTCCAAGGTAAATCAAAACTTGGCTGGTATTTGAGTTTGCAACCTACAAAAAACTTTCTAATGTGAAAGTGGATCGCAACCATAAAAGACATTAGGCAGGCCTGCTGTAGAGAATAACCCTTAACCTGGTACACATTACGGGAGTATCCAATTGGCCTGGCCGTATTAGAACGCAAAAAGGTAAAAACACAAAGTGTTAATCTATTTCACTCAAGTTCAGCAGGCCATATTAAATCATGAGCTAATTGCCTATAATCTATTATGTCTTACCGATATCAGGAACATCACTGTTAGTTGTAGAAGAACAACAGTGTTGAATGAGATCGGCAGGATTCCTAGAAGTTGTAGATTGTAAAGTAGCGAGAACAGAAGACTGAGCTTTGTTACTCTGAAAAAAATAAGATATTATGGTAAATTGCCCGTAACTAAATTCAAAATTGTAAAAACGGGTTCTCTTCTGTGTCAAACTGGTTCCCTCATCTTAGAAAACCATTTCACGTTCCCAAAGAGCAATTCAGAATTCTAGAACAGGTTCCCTTATGTATCAAGCTCACTAACAACGGGTTCTTTCATTTTAGAAAATGTATGAATGTCACTATCAGGGCTGGAGTCAAAGCCATGGAGCAAAGCCTACCGAGTTAGATGGAGCCAGCGTTACAACAAATTTTAGTAGCCCTAGCTTATAGCATCTTATTAACTTTTATTATTTTAGTGATATTTAGAAATTGGAGTCAAAACATTGAATTTTGTTTCATGGTGAAATCTATATTTAAACTCTTTTGGAATTGTAAACTTGATTGTCTGTCTGCTCTAAAGACTTCAAAATCTTTACTCCTGCTCGCATGTGCCAGAAGTTTGCAATAAATTGAAACTCCATAGCCCAGTCACTAACTACCGTAATAATTACCGTAATTTTTATGTCTCGATTTGTAACAAATCAATACTCACGTCGCCAAATGAATACATTTCACGGTCTCATGATTCCATTGTTTCCTCACAAACGTTGCAGCATTTTTGACGAACCCCCCTCCGCAGGCTCCAAACATTCCAAGAATAGTACAGATCAAGAGAGAGTCAGGGAAAGCTCCACGACCAAGTTTCACTCCTAAATTATGAAAATAATTGTTTGAAATAACAAGAGAGTAGAATTCCAATAATTTCACATACGTGGAGATGAGCACAGCGAAATAAAGTGTTGTCGTGTGAGAATCGTAGTGAAACAAAATTATTTTTTGAAGTGAACAATACCTTCAGAAATACCTGAATTACGAAAACGTTGTTTGGAATAACATGAGAGCAACGCTTGGCATTCATACCAGCAAGCAGCACATGTATCAATGCTCAAATATATGCTGGCCTTAACTGAGAACCGAGACTACGGAAGAAAAACAAGCACAGCGTATTTCCGCGTGTCATGAAATAAAGTTCTTACAAATTAAATTTGTCCTGAAATCTGAAACAAATGACTGGCTAACTTACACCATACTCGACACAGACTTGTAACTGAAGCAGAGGCGAAGGTACGTCATATTATTAAGCTGTCTTATCAACATTCCTTTCCCCTGATATAAATATAAAAATCATTCCTAAACTGCTGGAATTGCGGAGTTTGATGCAAATTTTTCACAAACATCAAGTATCAGAAAGTGTAAACAAATATATAGCAAACCTTTTATAATTTTTCTTGTTCGGATCATTTCTTTTCCCAGAACAATCACTAACATTGCTGGTTTCCATGACAATAAATTATAAATGACATCTTTGGGAGAGTAGAAGATGTGCCACCATACTATTGTCATCATGAGAACTGACTGAAATGAAAAATTATTATTTATTCATATGTCCTGGCTATCATATTGCCACCGATACCTGTCGATACGAAAGGATCTACAATTTTACGAGTGATTGAAATCTTTCCGGTTTAGCACAGCCTACTCAAGCGTTTCTCAAACTGTGTTCCACAGAACACTACCGTTCTGCAAGGTTAGAACAGGGGTCGAAATTTAGACTAAATAGGTCGCTATAGCGATCTTGGCCATAAGGGACTTTGGATTGTGAAAGTGGGTGAAACCGCGGGCCACACCATTATTTTAACAGAGGTTTCTAGTGGACACAAAAATATTGGTTATTGATCTTATGACATGCGTTGTTCGCTTCACACAAGCTAGCTGTTAGGGCATTGTAAGGTCATAGCAGGGATGGCCAATACCGAATAGTTCACTATTTCGAATACATTCGAAATTATTTTTTTTGAATATGAAATTTCGAATACTTCGAAAATAAAATCCACTAATTGAAGCTTATCTAAATGTATGTAGGAATTTCCATACAATAAGCAATGGAATAACTGCTATCTACAAGTTACAACCTAGCTATATTACCAGGCATTTCGTATTTGCAGATTATTGCAGTATATATTTTATATACCATGAGTCATATTAACAGAATTAAATTAAAACGACAATAGTGGTATCGATGATGGATTTGAATATTTGCGCAACACAAAATCATCCTAGTAAAACGCCCATACTTTTAAATACCAACCATTATCCAAATTATTTGTCGAAAAGCGGGATAAAGTATGAGGTATTTTTCCGACTTGTGACAATTTTTTTGTGAGTACAAAAATACGAATCAAAAATTAATTATATTCGGGAACTTTACCACATATTTTAAGTCCGCAGATCGCCGTTGTATGTTTGAGTAATAATACTTTTATTATTTCATCAATATGGAAATAGGAATCAAAAACTATTTATAATCACACATTGTAAGTCCACAGATCGCCGTTGTATTTTGTAAATACGAAAATAGGAATCAAAAGTTAATATTAATCGCGAGTTTGCCACACAATTTATGTCCACAGATTGCCGTGATATTGGGCCGAATATTATTAGTTTTGATTCTTATTTTCGTACTCACGAAAAATTGTCACAAGTCGGAAAAAGAATTTATATTTTATCCCGCTCTTGGGAACTAATTTGAATAATGGTTGCCAGTGGTTTGTATTTAAAAGTATGGACTTTTTACGAGAATGATTTTGTTCTGCGCAAAATGACCGATACCACTACTTGAAATGCCTTACCGCGTTGTTTTAATTCTATTATCATAACTCAAATGTTGGTAAATCGGGCAGTTTACCACACATTTGAAGACCACAGATCGCCGTATTTATTTATTTATTATTTTGTAAACACGAATCCGAAATTAATTATAATTGGGCAGTTTACCACATATTCCATGTCCACAAATACCCGTTGTATTTGGCATTTATACTTTCATTATTTTATCAATATGAAAATAGGAATCAATATTTAATAATATCGGTCAGTTTACTACACATTGTATGTCCACAGATTGTCGATACAACCCATGAGTTACGTTGAACAGAATTGAATTAATACGGCATGACATTTTAAATGCTGGTACCAGTCATGGATTGGATTATTTTTCGCAACAAAAAATCAATCATTTTGGACAATTTATTAACCCAAATGTTGAAATAATTTTCGAATGTGATAAGTACTACACTGTACGTCCACGGGTTATTTCCCAGCTGTGTTTTCCTGTCCCTGTCGTGTTTTGCTGAATCGGCAAAACGAAAGGGTCACAAATCACTTTATCTTGGTGGCCCTGTTTCTCTTTAAAGTAACTATAACCGGCCTGCGATTAAATATCATGATTGGCAGACCCTAAGACCCATATATAAGGTTACACAAATCATGCTTGAGAAGACTCATGCGAATAATAAGCAGGCCACATAGAAATAAAATAAACATACTTTCTCAATTTTTCGACATAATGGAATTGAATTTGAAAATTAAAAGCCTCGTACACGAATGTCGGCAATGTCCACCCACGCAAACGTGCAAATGTGTCGCAACACTATGCGACGTATGGTCGCACAGAATATAAACAATCAAAGTGCCGATTCTATTTCATCGTCATTACGTGAGACAGCGTGAAGAGTCGTTTGAAGATTCCCGTAAAACGAAACACCACGTTTACGGCAAAAAGTGGCTACTATTCGGAATTATTCGAAAATCAGCCGAAAAGGTATTCGAATACTTTGATATTCGAATACATTCGAATATTCGATTCGTTTTGGACAACCCTGGCGTCATAGATAATAAATTGGACTCGGGTATAGACTTTGCAATGCAAATGGATTGGAAATTCTCTCACATACTAGATTAAACAACTATAAAATTGCAGACCGCATTATTTCGCATTTGGCCACAGACCGCAGATTGCACAGCCCTGAGCTTAACAATAAAACAAATCCATACCTGATTATTGGATAGAGGAGTCAGAGCAGGTTTTCCTACACAAACACTTATGATCATCCCTCCACCGTAGCAACAAGCTATCGACATCAACCATGTGGCAACTGGCTGTTTCCTTGCCTTGTTGACATCTGAATTTGAAATAATTTTTTTAAAGAGCTCTGTGATTGAAACATAGGGGCTTTCCGAGCTATTCACTTACTTATTAAAATACTGAATTGGCTGATTTTGTGACTGTCCAAAAAGCTATAACGTCATCAATAAAATTTTACAAGCGGAGTCATTAAAAAAAGTAATTTTAATTTATTCAGAAACAATAATCGGCAAATAACAATTGTGTTTTTATTTTTTAAAACTAATTGTGGGGCCATTCCCGGGTTCCATAACACTACAAGTTTGAGAACCCCTACACTAGAGTATATCTCAGTTAAAAAGCATGCAATAGATTCATTTTGGGTTTCTATGTTTTGCCCAAAGTATTATTATTTAGGAGGTATCAACTACCGATAGAGAATAAGCCTATAGAAAGCATCAAGCCATCCTTCTGTGTTTGCAGGTCGGAACCAGTAGTGGGATTCAACCGGTTCGCACCGGTTCTATAGAACCGTCTCACGAAATTTTATGAGATCTGCGAACCGGTTGGCATTACTGAAAAAAACATGACTATTTGCAACAGAACCGGCTAAAAAAAATATGACATTCGTGTGATGGAACCGGCTGACAAAAAATTGGAATCCCACCACTGGTCGAAACCACATTTTTTGAAACGTTAAAAACTGTCTATATATGATCAACTCACCCCAGTCATTCCGTACTCCGTAAATTACCAGAGTATAATGAGCAATCTCTATGATTGTTGCCAGATATACTATCAAGTTATTCGTTGCGTCTGCTATAGATGAAACATCCATTATGATATACTGAGAAACAATGAAAAATGGAAAATTAGAAATATAATAATAATACATTAGAAATGTAGTATAATTCAGTATGAATATACAGTATCTAGATTAGAAAAAAATTATCATATACCGTATATATATACGTGCAGGCAGCGGCGCAGCTAGCAATAGGGGGAAGATGCTTGATTTGAAAATTTTATCTTTTACTTGCAAAGAGAGGCGAGCTACACGCAACTATGAAATTTATTAAACAGCATTTCGCTATGAAAGCCACAGCCCGACAGCCTGTGTCGTGAATTGCAGTTTGTTTCAATTTCAAATATCCTTAATAATATCTTAGAAACGCGAAATAACGACTATATAAAAATCAATGACAACACACCGAAGTAAAATACTGAAATTCAAAAATTTCCTAAACCTTCCACTGTTCCACTAAAGCTCAAAATATTACACGTAGACTATTTCTGTACTGCAGTTATGGCAAACTTTTGAACTGTCTTTCTACCATCCTCCCAGAAGTAACTACTTAAGAAGCTTCTTATTCTACCAACTTTAACCGCCTTTAATAAACACAGTATACAGGTATAGCAAATAAAATTGACCAACGCGAGGTCGCGCTTTGGACCGGCGAAGTCAGCTGGGAATGCAGCTGCACTCAGAACAGCTGTGCTGTTGATAATAGGCGGGGTCAAATTGTGTGCAGCGGAGCGTTACCGATAAGTCCCACTGAACATGCCCCTTTCCCCGAGCATTGACTACCTTGTTTACTTCGTGACATTGGCCAATCAGCAAGATTCACAAAGTGACGTAACAATGTCCCCATTTCGCATCCGCTCAGACACTTTTCTCACTCGGACAGATTTTCAAGCGTGGTTGTAAACATTACCTCGTATTTGCGTTTTTGAACTCTCTGCCATTTTCGAAAGTTTGCGAGAATCCGAGTAAATACATCACTTGGAGGGTAATTTTGTCGTGATATTTGTTGTTTTGTTTCTCATTTATAGCGGAAAGAACCGCTAGTAATAATTTTAAGCACGATTAACTCATCTTAATAGATAATTTACTTCTAGTTTCTGTCGCTTCGAAGGCATATTTTTCTAATAGACAATTCGTTAGTTTTCAGTTGTGTTTCGGAAACTCAAATATAAATCAGATATTTCAATGGTCACTCTGTCTTTCTAGGAGTTTTAATTTAATTACAGTAATAAAAATTAGTGTAGAAATAGCTGTGATAGACTAGCCTGAAATTCTTTAACGGTACTTTTAAAAAACAGATCGTTGAACCGGTATGCGATGATTCATAATGATGGTTTGAAACACATACCCCATTTTACGGGCGCCAACACACAAAAGCACTTTTAAAATAGCCTCGAGAATATTGCAATGGTAAAGTATAGGAAGAATATTCCGGGTTCAAAGGTCGGGGAAAGGTGCATAGCTCTCAATCAACCAATCAATTTTATTTTAATCACTCCGATAGGATTAAAACAACAACAAACGGACAAACAAAACACAGACGACCTGAAGGACGGGCATAACTTAATAAAAAAGTTATAAACGTACAAGTACGTGCCCGTCCAACAAAAACAGTCAAAAGGACACAATAAAACAAAGTGTGTGTGTGTGTGGCTGGTGGGTGCATGTGAGCGTGTGTGAAATAACTTAATAATTTTAGGTGAGTAAACACGTACCACTTCCTCTCGGCAAAACCTTCCATCTTATATTTTGTACGTTATAAACCTTATCTAAGGTTTTGTTTGCTCCCCTGATTTCATAATCAGTTTTTAGTTATTTGTTTTTATCTGTCAAATGTATTGTTTTGCTGATTATGGAGTCGAAATAAACTTATACTTATACTTATACTTAAGAAACGATGTAAAATCGGGCAATTACAGTACCTGGGGAGAGAAAAACCGAGAAGACGACTCAATCATATGGCGAACCACGGCCTCTCGTCCAGTTACCAGTCCAGGTTGGTATGAGATTAGTTAGCCAGGTATTTGTTTCGGAAGCATAGACTTGATGGTGGAGGAAGCCGTAACCGACCAGCGGTTACGTGAACCACCCTACGGTGGCGAGGAGTCCAGCAATTCTCTCGCACATGATTATCCCTGCATGCGATGCGAACCTACGAAGAGTAATCAGAGATGAGGTGGCGAGCGTATTCCTAACGCTTAGCACGATGCGCCACACCGCCAAGCCTCTCAAATGAATTTTAAAATGTGAGACGTGTATTTGTATCATAACGGTGCTTTTCCTGCAAAAATATGTAATAAAAAACACTCGTTGACGTATTATGGTAATGCTGTGGTTCAATTTCATTGCAAAAAACAGTGACAAAAAATTGTTACTGAAAAAAACAAACTTTGTAAATAGATTGAATGTTTCATAACAGTCCATGCACAAACGTAGATTGGGGTATCGGGTTCTTCAGTTTACTTTCTTTCAAAGACTGGCTACTACAGGACTAGTATAAGTTTATTTCGACTCAATAATCAGCATAGGCTTATTACGGCTATTAGACGATGAAATAATTGAATATGGTACTGTGTCGTATACGGGTGCTCTGTAACGTCTGAGAAACAACCTGACCGATCTTTCCATGAGTTTCCAAGGATCCAAAGCTTCGGAATAACGCAGAGTTAAAAGGAAATTCAATTCATAAACGTTTTTGACTAAAGACCTGTTAGATTATGCAGGCCAAAGTGTTATGTTAATCATTTCATTTTATATCATAAAGTTATGAGCTCTTTATTGAAATATTTCACTTTTACAATAATTAAAATAACATATCAAGCAAAAGTTAGGCATTTAAATACAGGAATCACTGAGAATTTCAAACATGAATTATCATCATCAGTTACCGGTACTACTCACTCTATACCCGGGTGGTCCAAACCAAAGCCCACGGGCCACATGTGGCCCGCAGCTTCATGATCTGTGGCCCGCGTTACATTCGGAAAGTAGTCAAAGAATCGCATTTGTTGTTGTTTTCATATAAAATTAACCAGAAAATTTTTTGGACATATTGTTACATCACTAATGTCGCTGAATTGATTAGTGTTATAATCGGCTGAGGCAACTAGCGAAGTTGAATGATGTGCTTGGCAGTCTAAATTTTTTTTTAATCTTCTTGGTCAGAAATATATGCTAACAATTTTGGCATTATAATAAACTACAAATCGATTGCGAATTTTATTAGCCTAGGTTGGCTATGCCTAATAACTAAATATCAACGTTATGGCCCAACAATATAATTCATGCCGTGTGTTTTTTGCAACCACCCTAAACAGTATTAGAAAAAATGCTGCCTATTTGTCAGAAAATTCAGTATTTACCCTCCTGTTAGCTTACATTCAGTAATTAATGAATCTGCAGTTATTTATAAGTTATTTCGTAAACATGAGTTTGAAAAGAAAGCTGAAGAAGGCCTTTGCAGGTTTAGTAAGTTTTTACATGTTTTAGCTTGATAAATGCCAAATAGTGATCAATGTGTTTGCACAGTAAAATGTTTGATTTGTATTGCACTGTTTACCTATATTCTTGGCATTATTGTGGCCCGCGAACAATGCAAAAATAATTTTGTGGCTCCCGGAGCCGGCAACCTTGGACCACCCTGCTCTATACAGTACAAACAATGAGACTGATTTGAAAAGCAGATTTGTATGAAAATAACCACTTATAATGGTTGTTTTATCCACAGAGTCATATTCAAAAATCCCAATCAAAAGACAAAAATTAGAAACAATAACGACTCGACTAGTCTGTATCTCGACTAAATTGCTTTCAATAATGAGCTGTAGCATCAGGTTTGAGACATTGCACATAAACTGCAAATGTAGCTTCATAAAATTATCCATCTAAGAAAGTTGTTCCCAAAGTCACCACGCCTACGGACCCCTTATACCTCTCTGGGGCAATTGCGGACCCCCAATAATTTCAAACCTAAATTACAATACAGAACATAGCTTAGAGCTATTTGGACAAGATTCAAATCAGCTGCCACTTCTCAAATTTGCAACACAAATTGAGTTGCTGATTTATTGCAACTAAACGGTGCCTTTTAACCTTAGTGTGAAGGATGTGCTTGCAGCTTAGCACATATTTGTTTCATTCCTGGGTTGGTATGTGAAATTGCTAATCTTGCGTGATCTCTTACAGTACTGATAGTCTGGCAAGATCGCTGAAATGCGGTCATGGAACAAAGACATGATGCAAATTTTTTATTTTAATGACGTCATCACACAGAAAAGATAAATACGAATTTCATAGAGACCACATAAATTTTTGAACAATCTTTAGCCGTAGAAAATTTTTTAGCAATTGATCCTGTAGTTCAAGGCTATTTTTTCCCTACAAGAATAAGGAAAATACTAAGATATCAATAAGGCCCTCTCGTGTCCAATAAGTAAGTGAAATTCAAAGAACTAAATGACACAATAGCGCCAAGAACAATGTTAGTCTATAACGCCAAAACTAACAGCTGTTCAGACACACCCACCCTACCCAATTATCCCTCGCAGACCCCAGTTTGAGATCTGAGAGAAATATAAACATAATATGACATTGGTTAATATCGGAAACCCTTTGATTCAATATAGTTTAATAATGAAGTATTTAAATAAAATAAAAACGAGAATTATTTTTATTCAGCAAAAGAATTGAAACAAAAGCTAATACTACATAAGCGAGAATTATCAAAAGAAGAATTAAAACGAAAGCTAATAGGCTACTCCATGAGCTCTGCCTGTGAGTACTTTAAGTCTCACACCAGTCAGTATTCACTGGCATGTAATTCTACACTATAATGTCTTATTGTCTCAGTAGGTTTTGGGGCTTCAGTGGACCCCCTTTTTTCCACTCATATATCAGCCTCCTTAATTTCTGAGCTTAATTTTTGATTTTTTTTAGTTGTTTTTAATTTTTTTTCTATAATATAAAATTTAGGGAATACATGAATTTTTTTCAATTTTTATTACTGTTTTTTTATTTTTTTTTTGCTATTTTTTATTTTTTTTAAACATGAAAATTTTTTTTTTCTATTTTATGACTCTTTTTAATTTTTTTTTACGTTTTAAAACATAGGAAAACACACAAGGTTATATAGAAAACCTATATACATTAGGGAGGATTGAGGATTGGATAAGTTGAAATATTTAACCAATATTTATTTACATTCCAATACAGCAAGATTAGGTACAGTGCTGTCAATCATGATAAACAAGAAATGTACAGTACATGAAAATTTAAAAAGCAGATGTATACAAAAAAAATGGAAATTTACAATAAGCTTTGCATGTCATTGGGATATTTTTGTAGCATTTTTTTACCAGTGAAAGTCCGTTTTGTGTCCAATAATAGAAGTGAAATTCAAAGAACCAACTGACATGATAGCACCAAGAACAACGTTAGCCTATACCGCCAAAACTAAAGGCTGTTGAAAACTTGGGATTTTTTTTTTCGTTATTTTTTACTTTTTTCCTTTTGTTTATATTACAAAATTTAGGGAACACATCAATTTTTTTAATTTTTACTACTGTTTTTTATTTTTTTTTGATATTTTATATTTTTTAAACATGAAATTTTTTTTTTGGCTATTTTTTTTTTCACGTGGAGAAACACACGTAATTATAGAGAAAACCTAGGTACAGCAGTTGTCAATCATGATAAACAAAAAATGTACAGTGCAAGAAAATTTTAAAAGCTGATGTTCACAAAACAAAAAATGGAAATTCGCAATAAGCATTGCTTGTCATTTTGACATGTATCACCATTATAATATAACTAGAATTTATCATTGATATCTCTTGTTAATTTACATAGATTAGGGGCAAAGTTACACTGAGCTCCAGTAGAGTCCTCAGCTACAGATTTTTAGGAAATAATCGCAGTATCTAAAATTCATATGAATGTTCTAAAATATACACAGGAATAATAGATATCAGTAGTTGACAATAGTTGAAAAACATAAGAGCAAAAGTTGATAATGCATTTAACAACAAAAATTAATAAAAATTTAACAATAGCTATATAAAACGAGTCACGATTATGTTATTAACTTGAAAATTTTTTTTTACTTATTGATTTTTTTATTTTTTTTATTTTTTTTTTATATTTTGAAAATTGAAGCAAATGTGAAGTTTCAAATAAAACTTATATACAGTATTCAAATACAGCAAGATTATGTACAGTAGTTGTCAATCATGAAAAACTAAAAATCTCAAGTAAATAATGAAAGTTGACATGCCATCAAAATTGTAATTGCATAAAAACTTCTTAATCTGGTCGATATAAAAACAATACACATAATGTTCTGGAAAAGCTTAAAGTGAGTTTGTTGTGGCTCACTAAAAATTGTACATAAAAAGCTAAAGCATGCTGCACTCAGCCTAATTTTCAAATTTATCAGATGACAAGGACTTGTATGGAAAAATGAAAAGACATGCAAATCAGGATTTGGTGCAGAATTTCACAAAATGCTGTAAATTATTAAATATTGGGCGCTCCAGAATTATTCGTACCAATGTGGGGATCAAGTGAGGCGAAGTAAAGCAAAGGGAAAATGCTCTGGTACAGAAACTTCGGGTTGTATGGCTATTGTAATGGCTGCCCAAAACACTCATTCTACAAAGATTATCGTTGTGAGCTTATGGGGTCAAATCTAGTGAGGACTTAGTGTAAGCAAGAGAATTTGCAGAAATCGTCACTGTGACAGGATGGCACATATCACCAAGAGTCAGTTTATACGTCTCCGCAATACAAGCCTATGAACCTACAATGATGAACTGATTTGCTACTCTCAACATTTCACATGAAAATGGTTTATAAAATTTTTGCTTAAATTCTATTATTACTGAAAAATTTGACTATTTAGAGAACTATTTTGTGAGTTAATTTTTTCAATATTTAATCCCTTTACTACATGTTGAGGTCCATAATATGTTCCAGGATAAGGGGTATGAACTGCAGGATCATTCGGCATTCAGTCCAAGGTTGTTGGAGTAATTAAAAGTCGAATATGACTCTTTAGTTTAACGTTACGCGACATGCCCTGCAACATTTGTATCTTAGCATTGTCTCATGTGTTTAGTCCAGGAAACTTCTCATGTTTTTGAAGGAGTTTTCAGCAAAGATCATCAGAATCTAAAAAAATTGTTCATTTAGATGAGGTTGGAAACTAAATAATTTGATTGCAAAAATGGTGCTCAGTTGAGAAATATCACAACAATTTTCTATGTGGTATTTGTATAAGGCATTAGAAAGGCAACTATCACATATATCGTTTATCACAAATGAAATTGAGGAAAAACCTGGCTAATTTCCTGCAAACATATTACAGTTTTAGGGGTCATTGATCGTCCACAAATATATAACGTCGCCTTGGCACACTGGGCGTTTCACAAGTTTCTATTCATTCTAACTCCCCAGAACTCCCCCAAAGAGAACCTGGGAAGTACACTTCTCACAGTACAGTACACATATCCAAAATACGAATCCAGAAAATATGAATCATGCAGACAAAATGTGTCATTGTTTCATCTAAAATGACTTCAATAATTATTCCAGCTTATCAGAGACTTTTGGTTTAGTATGATTTGAGAAAATACTAATTTGGGGAGACTGAAAAAATGCTTATGGCGGTGGCATTTCACCTACCGTTATCACTTTCATGTTGTAGTGGTTCATTCAATTGTGGTTCTCTTGCTTGGTTTCCACCAACTGCACCAGGTTGTCTTTGTTCATTTTGCCCCTTAAAACAAATATTTCATATCAACTATATGACATAGATCACTTATTGACAATGACTTATTGACAGTGTTATAAAGCGCAGAATTATATCAATTAACTATAAGGTCAGAATATTTCATATGAAATAGTGATCTTGATATCCCATAGTTTCTATGAGGGTTTGCTATCACCATAAAATATAACTGTCTATCAACATTAAAATCCATGTTAAACATTCTCAAAGTCACCAAGTATAAATTGACAAGAAGTTTGATGCCTCTATGATAAGCCACATATTTTCTCCAAACAAGGCGCTAAGGGAGATGCCAAGAGAGGCTAAATTTAAATCGACATTGAGTTTTTGTCAGGTTGACTCGCCCAACCTACTTATTACATGAAATACAATAAAAATACAATTAAAGGAAATACCAATTAAATCTCACCATTTGCTGATTGTTATGATTTCCCGGTAGATTCACATTTCCAATATTTGCTCCAGCAAAGTTGACAGGTGGAGGTCCTCCTCCCTCTACGAATATAAGAATAGAAAAATGTTTATTGTAAAAAATATTTATTATAATGATTGCTTTTGGTCCTAGTATAATCAAACCGAAGATGGTGAGTAGGTTCTCAAGATAATGCACAGCTAATATAAGAAACCTATGATTTTGTGAATATTGAAAATTCGAAAAATAAACTTCAACTTTACATCCTACAAAGGGTTACCTTCTACTTAGCTTGAACTAGTGCTTCCCAACCTTTTAATATCGCGGCCCACTTTCACAGAGAGTTTTACTTTGCGGGCCACCTTTCAGAGGCTAAAATAAGTCGAGGTGCTGAACACACAACACAAAAAGGACAGACGAAATTTTACTCAATGCAAAACCTGAGCTTAGGCAATGCCTGGAAAATCATTTTTAATTCTGTCGCGGGTCAAACAAAATCTGAACAACACGATAACAAATTTTTGAGGAACCACTAGGTTAAGGAGCAGAGTCATCACTTACCTGCGGGTGGTAATGGAAAATCAAAGTCTTGCATTTCATGCAAAACGTCATTTTTCAAAACTCTGCAAATGATGAGTCTTTCAGGATATTCTTGCAAATTAGGAAGAAGACGGTATTTTAATTTATGTCTCTGGGATGTTAGAAATGCGTCGTTACAATCGAATTGTCCGTGGGGCATATTGAATTGTAAACCTTCTCGTCCCCGATCAATCTGTAACTCGAGGCGAAGTTTGTCACCAGTTTCCAAAGGGATTGGATTGAACCAAATTGGAGCAAGACGTGCCCCTAGTTCTCTGAAATGGGATCTGATTCTTGTTTCAACAGTCTCACATTGGCCATAAAATGTGAAATAAAAGTCATTTTTGTTTGAAATATAGAGACAGTTATCCACAATGACCTGTTGTTTGCCAATTAGCCATTTTAACCACTTGATGGCGACAGTGAATAGACTAAACTTTCTACATCGAAATTCTATGCTGTTATCCTCTGTGATTCGATCAGGAATAATAATGTCCCAGTCAGTTTTACTTGAGAAATGTAATATGTCAATTTTGTCTTTTTCCAGACCGACGCACCATGACTTGATTTGCACGATCGCATCTTTGAAAAATTTGGAATCTGCACTGATATCGAAAAAAGGTGTGATACCAATGTATTCTTTGGGGCATATTGAATTGTCTATTCCAACCGACAGCCATACCTTTGTTCGTTTGTTGAAAGTTCCACTAGGGAACGTGACTTTGCATTCGTTCAGTCTCATGGAGCCACCAGCAACTTCAATGTTTACTACTAAAAAAATAGATTTGTTTTATAATGCGGCAAAAATTGAATTATGACAGGTTCCAAAGTTATTTTAAAAACCTTTCCAATGTCATTGGGATTTCTATGGGAAAGCAGACATCAAATCATATGGCAAACCACGGACGGCACTTGTTCGATAACCAGTCCATGTCAGGTAAGGGAATAGCCAGTAATTCGTTTCAGATGCATCCATCCATTAGGGAAAAGGGGTCATTGGCTACAAAATGAGAAGATTGCTAATTACTGAAATAAAATGCAAGAAGTAGCTTGAGCAGGAAATGGGTACTTGGACATAAATCACGGCAGGCTTAGCTCTAATTTCACTGTCATTTGAACATTTGGCGCAAAGAAGGCAAAATATAGAAAGGGCTTGCTAGCACTGGAAATGCGACAAAATATTTGTTACCATAAGTTATTAGAGCAACAGGATTAGAATTTTCAATTGTTTTTTCTCAGTTCAACCAGGTATGGAAAAATGTATCCACATTCAGGAATAAAAAAATGATTCGGTTTCATAAATTTAGATTGCTTGTATGACCAGAGCACGATATATTTTCATTAATTACATTTAAGGGAAGAGGATGGTGTTTAGGAGACATAATAGTAGTGGTTTCTGCATGAATTTTTCAGTACTCCCAAAGTATGTTGACCAAGATGGCAGACACTGTAACGTAGTATGTGTACCAGGTT
Organism: Styela clava; assembly: GCF_964204865.1. Taxonomy (NCBI): domain Eukaryota; kingdom Metazoa; phylum Chordata; class Ascidiacea; order Stolidobranchia; family Styelidae; genus Styela; species Styela clava. The sequence goes on along the minus strand of NC_135251.1, from coordinate 396,851 downwards.
AGTATCAGGCCATAATTCCAGGTACAAATACTGCAGGAGTCACTTGGTTAGTCCCAAAACTCAGTATGTGTACCAGGTTAGAATTAGGCCATAATTCCAGGTACAAATACTGCAGGAGTCACTTGGTTAGTCTCAGAACTCAATATGTTTACCAGGTTAGAATTAGGCCATAATTCCAGGTACAAATATTGCAGGAGTCACTTGGCTAGTCCCAGAACTCAATATTTGTACCAGGTTAGGATTGGGCCATTATTCCAGGTACAAATACTGCAGGAGTCACTTGGCTAGTCCCAGAACTCAATATTTGTACCAGGTCAGGATTAGGCCATAATTCCAGGTACAAATACTGCAGAAGTCACTTGGCTAGTCCCAGAACTCAATATTTGTACCAGGTTAGGATTAGGCCATAATTCCAGGTACAAATACTGTGGGAGTCACTTGGCTAGACCCCGAACTCAATATGTGTACCAGGTCAGGATTAGGCCATAATTCCAGGTACAAATTCTGCAGGAGTCACTTGGCTAGTCCCAGAATTCAATATTTGTACCAGGTCAGGATTAGGCCATAATTCCAGGTACAAATACTGCAGAAGTCACTTGGCTAGTCCCAGAACTCAATATGTATACCAGGTTAGGATCAGCCATAATTCCAGGTACAAATACTATGGGAGTCACTTGGCTAGTCCCAGAACTCAATATGTGTAACAGGTTAGGATTAGGCCATAATTCCAGGTACAAATACTGTGGGAGTCACTTGGCTAGTCCCAGAACTCATAATAGAAATAAAAAAAGGAAAATTGTAATGAAAATATGGCCTAACCCTAACCTGGTACACATACAACGTTCTGGTGTATCTTGGTTAACATACTTCGTGGGTGCAATTATTTCACATAACAGCTTGACGTAGTGCAGTAGAACATCAGTGAACAAATCTTGAACTACCACAAATGGTAGAATAAAAACACTGTGCCTTGGTCAACGGATGTAAATCATTTTCATTTCGAAAAAATGTCATTTTGAAACCACTGAATTTATGCCAATAAGCCTTTTTCTCATTACAAATATACAGCATTGATATGTATGGCAATTCATATTTAATTGATTTTTTGCTATTCCAAATACTTGCCCAAAATTTTTTTTTGAGTCCCAAGTAAAGTTGCTATGGCTGTTATTCGAGTTCGAATGAGTGAGTTACTTGAGTCCCCCCAACATTGCTACCAAGGCTCACAGATGACCGATTAATATGTCATAGAAACAACATTGTCAGACGCAAATTGCAACCCTAAGTTGTTAGAATGAAAATGCTTGCTATTTGTTATAATAATGATGATGGGGGGGGGGGGGGCATCATACTGATACACTCACTATTTATTAGAACAACAAAGAAGTTGAATTATGAGGTTGCTACTTCACCTAATGATTAATGGCCAGAACTTACATTTGATAACATTCTTTGACTGTGTTTTTATGCCAGAGTTTCCCAATTCATCTCTGGCCCAGACTTGGAAACGATATTTTTTACCAAGTGTAGGTGACTTCATTCTATACTGAGGAACCTCTGTAGTGTGAGTCTCTCCAAGCTTCACATCATCGCAGAAGATTTCTATGTTGTATAGAACGTTTCTGTCAGATACTTCATTCCAGGTCAAAAGAATGTCGGATCCACTTCTTTGAGACGAAACATTTTTAATTTGCGGCAAAGCTAAAAATAAATATTTCGACTTAGCATACTTCAATAAAAAAAATGTTCAATATAAGCTGTGAACTTAAAATTATTTCTGGGCAATTTATACAAAATTCAAAAACAAAATCGAATATAAAATAGTAGTGAGTAGCAATTCAGATATTTTTGAATCAATAAAGCAGGCTTACAAAAAACAACTGTGAATGACTTTTTCAAGCAAAAGCGAAATACAAAGATTCATGTGCAACTAATAGGAAATCTAAGACTCAGTTAGCGATATATGCTAAAAGCAGGATAAAACGTTTTCATTGGAATTGGAGCTGAAGTGATATTTGCAAACTCAAAGTCAGGAGTAGAAGTTGGAATGTTAAATTATCTGGGTAATACGGTAATTTTAGACTGTTATGAATTTTTTACTGAAACTTAAAAACATGAGGTGGCCCAAGCGTTCCTAACAGTGTATTAAAAAGGCATGCACACGGCAATTAATTATAAATAAAATTTGATTTCCTTGTAGTTTGGAGCTGGAGTTGATATCTTCTCCAACCTGGAGTGGGTTATATTTGTCCAGTTTAGCAGTTGATTTGCCAAACCTTACTATTTGTGTGAAAATTTGGTTGAGGACAGATTCAATTATTTCAGGGGTCTGCAACAGGTGGCTCGCGAGCCATAAACCGTTCCATCAAGCTATTCGGTGTGGCCCTTTTCAGCATTCAATTCCCCGTCCCCAAGAATAAAATCCCAATCCGACTGTTTATGTTGACAGTTCTGACAAAGCTGATCTTAACAAACTATGCAAGATCTTGAAGTTTCCAATGTCCCACTAAACTGTTACATAAATGGGATTCTTTATTGTGGTAATTTTTCAATATTTTATGTTTATGGAAAAACTAAATTAATTGTCTGGCCTAGCTAGATGTCTGAAGTTGGTCATATGGCCCACCAGCAAAAAATGTTGCACACCCCCTGTATTATTTCAACATCTCAATGGTTCAGCACTTGCTCATAATTACAAGCATTTAACTCAGACCAACGCCATCAGATTCTATTAAAACAGCTGACTTACTATGCTGTGTTGGCTTTGCAGGTTGTTCAGTTACTTCTTTATCTGATTGTTCTGCTTCTTCTTCAGACAGTGGGAGTCCACTTCTGAAGATAAAAATGGAGAATGCAAATGTATTGATTTTGATCCATTGGTTAAAATAACAGCCCCTATTACTCGATTTCAAAACCCTTCTCCCCTCACCCACAGTGTTAAAGATTGTGCACCAGGTAAGCTGGTGGGCATGGGCTTTAAAGCAAAGATTTCTAACCTGTGATAGATAATAAGTTCAACACTTTAACCACTAGGCCAGAGGTTCCCATGACGCAAAAATAAACCAAATTGTGTTAAACATAGCTGATATATGATTGAATTTTTTACATATTGTATTTATTATAAAAGTTTTATTATTTCTCATTTTAAATGATGTGTGTATGAAGATATATGCTTATCAACAAGCAAAGCTGAGCAATTTGTCGACTTGACATCAGATTTTAATGACTTATATGAATTTTGTTCAAGCACTGTTTGAAATGGCCACAAGTGCAACCTCCTATCTCTGCAAAACTGGGTTTTCAGCAGTGGTGTCAATCAAAACAAAATACCGGTTACGTTCGGACATAGAGAGAGAAATGCATGTGCATAACAAGTATATTTTTTCGCTTTGAAAAGATGTGTTCAGAGCAACTGTTGCACACCTCTCATTAAATAAATAAGTGTGAATGTTTTTTAATGGCATTCCATTTTCTTGAGGCGCACATATTGACAAACTTTAAAAAGCATAAAATGCACATTAACGATCACAAAATTCAGTTTTATTCAAAGGCAGCAAGTTTCATGTACGTGTACCACGATTTTTTCCCTGATAATTTAGCGCCGTACGAACATAAAGTTTGGGAACCGCTGCACTAGGCAATCACTATCTTTGATAATTGAAATATAGGTGAGCATTATATATCATACAAAGTACTGTTATATCTAACCTGGGACTTCCTACTTCTTGTAAAGTCGCTACATTTTCTCCAGTATTTTCAAAACTGTCTGCATATGGTGATCCTGAGAAAGGATAATAAATGATTATCAAAAAATGATGATACTATTTTAGACTCTGTTTTGAGCTATTTAACATCGTTTATCAGAAAATATGATAGAATTTCCTATTTTACCCGAAAAAAAAAGGTAAATCAATAATGCGGCTTATACAGTGAACGATGGCCTCTCGTCCAGCTACCAGTCCATGTCGCGTATGGGATTAATTAGCTAGTTATTTGTTTCAGATGCAAGGACTTGATGATGAAGGAAGCTCAATAAACCAGTGGGTTGGGGTTAGGAACCACTATTTGACGACATGAAATTCAGAAAACCTCTCGCACCTAATTATCCCCAAGATCCGAAACTGTGAACCGAGCCAGATAATCAGATTGGTATGCCAAGCATTCATCCATAACAATGCTCTGCAACCAAATGTAACACCTTGGAAACAATTTATATTTTCCCATGAAAATAATTTTGAATATCCTAGATTTATATTCAATCATATCACACTGAAAATTTTGTTCGATATTTCCATCTTTATTTAACATAAAATCCCCCCAAAAATGAACACTACTTGATGACCATAACTAAAATACTTGATGACCATTACATACTTATCATACCATAGCACCGCTCAATTTAAAAAACATGTTTAAAACTTACCAAATTCAGCTTTTGAAGTTTTGGCCGGAAGTTGTTTAGAAAAAACATTAGTTGTAGCATCTGCTGAATTGCTTTGACTTTTGAGTATTGTTCTATCCAACCTAATTTCTACTCCCTGTAAGGAATAAAGTTTTAATACGAGATTAGCACTAAGGAAGCGGCACAATATTTAAACAGACAATGGTATCTAATGATTCCAGTGCTGAAATTCGATGCATTTTTCCATAAAACCATACTATATAAAAGTGCTGCTTATTTCATCAAGAATTCTTCCATTTATTGAAAAACTTTCAAAATTTGCATACTTCATCTTATCTTTGATTACCCACTAAACTGACAGTCTAGTGACTTGGTAGTTCATTAAAATAAGAATTATTGTGAAAAATTAGTAAATTCATTTCAAATTTAGACTTTTGCTTGGCGAAACAGAAACACAAATGAATCTTGATACAAAACCTTGATATTGTAAAATTTTTGTTATTGGTTTCATTTGATAAAAAAAAAAATTAAGCATCTATGCAGTAGAGCAGGATGAATGATAAATTTTGGTAACTAAAAAGATGTACTATGAAGTTGTTCTTTTTATCAAAGCACAAATAAACATATTTAAAATATAGCAAATATTGAATATCTGCAACACAATCGCATCGACTGCGATGACACTATATTTTAATTACTCCTTTAAAGAATTGAAATGACACCAATGGAAATAACGCCAATGGAAATAACTTCGGTTAAACTTTAAAGTGTTCAGTTCAGCATGAACAATTTAGACTTGCAGTTTATTTCATATTTCACACAAATTGTTGATTTCATGTCTGTCCCATATTTTATATCTAGATTATCGCAGAAAGAATTTCAAACCTCAGATCCAATTTCATTCAATTGATTCTGCAATATTTTTATATCTTCATTTGCTATTTCCCATTGTTGCAATGATAACTCCTTTGTAACATTAGGAAGCAGATTTGCAACTGCAACAATATCTTCATGGTTTGCAGTATGATATTTATTCAGAGCTCCATCCAGATACAACTGATCAATCTGTTGAAATAAACAAATACAAAGAACAATCAGACATGGATAAAATATATAACAGCCATATTTATCATAGTTTTGCCAAACCCATATTATTCATATTACACAGAAATGCATTGTAACATTAAATACAGCCTGGTGCTAGAAGTTGGGAGTTTTCTTCAAGGGAGAAACAAAAGTTATCAAAATTCAATGTTTTCGCTGTGTAGCATTTTTTATGGTGGAATCAATTGTAATTCACAAATCGCTAACATTTGTAATCATTAAACAAAATTGAAAAATCATTGTTAACTCAGTGCAAAAAGTCAAATTTGAAATTTCAAAAACAGACAAGCTCTTGTGACATTAAATACCTAGCCAGGTGCCAGAAGTCAAAGGTTGTTTTGGAAGGTAATTTATTGATTCTGTACTAAAGACCAAAGATTAAAGTCACAAGGTTTGTTGTCACAAGATTTGTTGTGAAAAGGTATGCTTAATTTATGTCCCAAAGGCCTAATTGGCCTGTCTCATTAGAATTTACTAAAATACAACGGACATGCGAACATATATAATATCAGAATTACTCCTTCCATTGTAAATTTCAAAAGATTTATAGCGTTAATAGTGCTTCAATCAGTCATCAGTAATTTATTTCTCCACAAATGCTAAATGTGTGCCGTACATATACAGCTTAGAATAAAATAGAATAGGAATAGCATCTCAGCGAGGAGAACATTTAAGTACGGTCAGTAAATCCAGAGGCGCAAGTCAATGTAAAAATAGAGACTACAAGCACCATTGAGCGTGGTAACCATGACAACTGCTCACCCGGGGCACTGGCAGCTGATTAGATTAGGTACGGGTTTGAGTTTTCAAGGATGCATAAGATAGGATTTGCAAAGTGCAGGCGTGTATAAAATGTTAACTAATTAATTTACCCATTTGATGAGAAGAGATTATGAAACATGAACCTCGTACTGTCATTGTGCTTGAGTAAAAGATGAGTACCATAACTCTGTGTGAAATTATTAAGATTAATGATTCTAATCAGTGAATTGAATATTCAACGAAATGCGGGTAACTATAAAGACTATAATATGAAACAGTTATTCAGGGGTTCTGCAACAAGCAGGCAATGAAATGTTTAACAACAATCGGGAATAGTGTAGAGGTGTAACCATTCAAAATAAAGGTATTTGTCATGCACAAAATATAACGTTTATTAACAACTTAGCATAAAAGCACTAACTAGCTGATTTGAGATCAAGGTTTATTGTACATCTATGGCCTGGAAATTATTGTTTTGAATGTCATACTGCACCCAATATTATATATGGGTGATATCCTCAGAACACTCCTACCTATCGCATGGAATATGTCCATGCAATGGTACCAATTAGCAGAGAAATACACTATAAAACTACGGTAATTATAGAATGAGATTTAAAAAGTCACAAATCACATAGAACGACTATTCCAGGTACTGACGACTCAATAGTTATGAATCTGGTCAATTGTTTAGCTGAAAATGACGAGAAAATGGAATACCAACACGACAATAACTGGGAGATGTGGCAACAGCAGATTGGTAAAAGAGGAGAGCATGAGTTTTTTATATTTTGCTATTCGGAAATTCGGTTTTCTATTCGAAAATTTGGGTGGCTCCGTCAGGTAACTATCTAATTATAATAACACATATAAAAATTCCTAATAATTATAAAATTCCTCGTTTTGCATCTTATAGGCCTACTGTTTTTTAATATTAAATTTGACGACAGTGATACATCATAAAAGGCTGACCTTGGGGTTGTAGGTCAAAATAACTGCATTTAATGAAGTGGTAGCAATTGGCATTAATACGCAACATAGTGAAATTCATATTCAAATTTGACAAACTTGGTAAAAATCCGCATTTAGAAAGTTGACCCACCCTTGTAACTTTGAATATAGCCTGGTGCCAGAAGTTGGAAGTTTTTATCAAGTGAGGATAAATAGATATTAAAATTCAATGTTTCAGTCAAGTGACAATTTTTTTGATCAAACCGATTGTATTCCATATCTTGGTAGCATTTGGAATCAATAAACAAAATTGAAAAATTATTTTCAACTTAGAGCAACATAGTCATATTACGGTAATATTTCAAAAACAGAAATGCTTTTGTTGTCCAACCTTCAATGTTGGAAATAAGTAGCTTTTTAGAATTGTTATCATTCATCATTTAATGTTTGAAATCTGTTACCTTCTGTTCCAAATTCCAATCTGAATTGCATTCAAATTTTCAGAAAAAGGTGTTATGACTCTTTTCAACGCCGTTCACTCTAAACCAGGTTATGTACAATTGTTCACTGATATCTGTTAGATGGAAATACTATTTCCTATTTCCTTCTCTTTTTTTAAGAGATATCCGTAAACAGTAAGCAGTTGTACATGGCGTAATTTAGAGTGAATGACGATGATAAGAGTCATATAGGACATTTTTCTCAAAAAATATATTTAATGAGTAGTACTCAAAAAAATAATACTTCGCTAATTTGGTTCTAAAAAATTTTTTCAATGAATTATACTTGGAAAATTCATCAGAAAAAAATCTAATATATTTTAAGTACGATATAGGGCAATTTCGGGTATTTCACACAATGACAGAACAAGACTCAACAGAACCGTATTGGTAAGGAGAATTAGTTATTATGCATTTCAAACAAATTTAAAAAAAACGAGCAGGCCTGAAAACTAGTCTTAAAAACGATAAACTTAGAATTGTAGAGGTTTTTCATAAATTCCACCATGCAATACAATTTTGGGTTATGAAAGTGTAAAACTATAACATATAAAAAAATCAAAATTTCCTCCAACCCTTGTTAAAACGTTAATTATGTCATTATTATTGTGTTATACCTCTGTGTTTCCCAAGGATGATTTGAAAGCTTCTAGTTGATCTGATGACAGGTTGCAGTAGTTAAGGTTTAACACTTCAACACAGGATTGATTGGAAAGTATTTGTCCAACTGATGATAAACCTTCAACTCCCATGTTTTTGTTTCCACTCAGCCCCAACTCCTTGATCTATAAAGAGACAAGAATAATTTATAAACCATGAAATCTATAAATGGTTCTCTACTGAGTGAGAAATTATGAACTTCTCAAACTGAAAGTAGTTTTAGATGCAAAATATAACATTAATATTTCATAGAAAATACCGTTGAATTCAAAAACAAAATCTGAACTACAAAACTGGACATATCAGAATTAAAATCTGTAAGTTCAGAATAGTTGAATCCCATGTCAACAACTGCACGAGATGAAATGATTGAGCAATTATGAAATCCTTGAAACTCATAGAAGAGAACAAAAATATTGTTACTGGTATATCAAAACAGTCACACTTGCAGGTATGAATTTCAAATTTCAAAAGTCAAAAAATGTTTTGACCTGCCTTGGCTCACTATGAGATAACAAAATTCCTAAAAAGTTTAGCATTTGCGAAAATTTCTCGCAGTTTTTGCAGGGAAGTGCACTTATAGTAAACAAAAAAAAATTGTAAGCTCATACTATAGCTTAAAATACAAAAAGTTTAAAAATTAAGTTTTGTTTTTTCACTTTAATACAAAAATCACCATTGGGTGAAATAGCGATCGGGTCGTTGCTGCAAGTCATGTCAATTGGACAAAAACTCAGCTAATTCTGTGAAGTTTCATTGAAAATATTTCTAAAAACTTTTTAATTCCTGATCAAGCATATTCATTGTGTACAGCGTATTTCTATTCAACTATTTGAGTGGCTCCGTCTGGTAATCATCTAATTATAATAACACATATAAAAATTTCTAATAGTTCATACAAATTAGAAAATTGATCCTTTTGCATCTTATGGGCCTACCGTTTTTTAATATTAAGTTTGACGACAGTGATATATCATAAAATGCTGACCTAACTCTGAATGGCCTTGGGGTTGTAGGTCAAAATATTTGCATTTAATGAAGTGGTAGCAATTGGCATTTATACACAACATAGTGAAATTCATATTCAAATTTGACGAAACTTGATCAAAATCCGCATTTTGAAAGTTGACGCGCCCCTGTAACTTCAAATATAGCCTGGTGCCAGAAGTTGGGAGTTTTTATCAAGTGATAATCAATCGATATCAAAATTCAATGTTTCAGTCAAGTGACAATTTTTTTGGTGGTCAAACCGATTGTATTTCATATTTTGGTAGCATTTGAATCAATAAACAAAATTGTAAATTTATTTTCAACTCAGAGCAACATGTTCAAATTACAGTAATATTTCAGAAACAGAAATACTTTTGTTGCCCAACCTTCACTGTTGGAAATAAGTAGCATGTTAGAATTGCTATCATTCATCATTTAATGTTTAAAATGTTCCAAATTTTAATCTGAATTGCATTCAAAATTTCAGAAAAATGTGTTATATGACTCTTTTCAACGCCGTTTGGGCTACGAAAGTGTTATGTACAATTGTTCACTGATATCTGTTAGAAGGAAATACTATTTCCTATTTCCTTCTTCTTTTTTAACAGATATCAGTGAACAGTTGTTTAGGGCCTAATTTAGAGTGAATGACTTTGATAAGCGTCATATAGAACATTTTTCTCATAAAATATATTTAATGATAAGTACTCAAGAAAAGAATCCTTTGCTAATTTGGTTCTAAAATTTTCTTCTAATCAATTAAACTTGGAAATTCATCAGAAAAAATTTAATATATTTTAAGTACGATCTAGGGCAATTTCAGGTATTTCACACAATCACAGAACAAGACTCAACAGAAACGAATTGGTCAGAAGAATTGGTTACTATGTTTTTCAAACAAATTTGCAAAAAAACATTTAGGCCTGGGAACTATTATTAAAAAAATAAATTTAAAATTGTAGAGGTTTTTCTTAAATTCCACCATGTAAACCAATTTTGGGTTATGAAAGTGTAAATCTATAACATATTAAAAAATCAAACTCAAAATTTCTTCCAACCCATTTAAAAAGGTTAATTATGCGATTATTATTGTTTTATACCTCTGTGTTGCCCAAGGACAATTTGAAAGCTTGTAGTTGATCTGATGACAGGTTGCAGTTTTTAAGGTCCAACGATATAACACAGGATTGATTGGAAAGTATTTGTCCAACTGATGATAAACCTTCAACTCCCATGTTTGTGTTTTCATGCAGCCCCAATTCCTTGATCTAAAAAGAAACAAGAATAATTTATAAACCATAAAATCCATAAATGGCTCTCTACTGAGTAAGAATAAAAAAATTAAGAACTTCTCAAACTGAAAGAAGTTTTCGATACAAAACATACCATTAATATTTCATGAAAATAACGTTGAATTTAAAAACAAAATCTGAACTACAAAACTAGACATATCAGAATTAAAATCTGTAAATTCGGAATAGTTGAATCCCATGTTAACAACTGCACGAGATGAATGAATGAGCAATTATGAAATCCTTGAAACTCATAGAACAGAACAAAAATATTGTTACCGGTATATCAAAACAGTCACACTTGCAGGTATGAATTTCGAGTTTCAAAAGTCAAACAATGTTTTGACCTGCCTTTGCTTACTATGAGATAACAAAATTCCTAAAAAGTTTAGCATTAGCGAAAATTTCTCGCAGTTTTTGCAGGAAAGTGCACTTATAGTCAACAAAGAAAAATTGTGAGCGCATACTATAGCTTAAAATACAATATTTGAAAATCAAGGTTTTTTTTTTCACTTTAATACAAAAATCACCATTGGGTGAAATAGCGATCGGGACGTTGCTGCAAGCAATGTCAATTGGACAAAAACTCAGCTAATTCTGTGAAGTTTCATTGAAAATATTTCTAAAAATTTTTAGTTCCTGATCAAGCATATTCATTGTGTACAGCGGTTTTCTATATGGAAATTTGGGTGGCTTCGTCTGGTAACCATCTAATTATTTTTACACATATAAAAATTTCTATAAATGGTTCTTTACTGAGTGAGAAATAAAAAAAAACAAGCCAGTAGTCACCCGGTAGTCACCCAACGGTGGCGCGATTAACTAAGTGAGCGGGTTGGTTAAAAAGTCCAATTCATTTTGAGCGCTGCACGTTTTGTAGACATACTTACGTGACTGATATGCGGTGACTAAAAATTGGAAAAAATCATGTTCATTAAAATCCCTAAGGCTTCTCCAGTTTATGGAGTATCGAGACCAAAGACGACCTATTGGAAAGCGTATTTTTCTGTGCAGAAGGTAGCGATCTTGAAATTTCAAATAAGTTAACAATTGAACGGCGATAAGTTGGGAAAAAAATGGAAATTTCTTAACGATCGGCGCGTTATTCGTCGTTGTCATGGAAACGAAACCTCCATTTGGACTTTCTATGAAACGCACAATACTAGGGTGACATGATAACCCACGTGAGAAATTTCATCCCGATTGGTCCAGACAGATACACAGACAGAACGAATGAACATTTACAAACTGGAAGTGGTTATTCGTGGAATTTCTAGGTTTTGATTCACGATATTCTAGTAATATTCTAGACCAGGGTGGTCCAAACCCAGGCCCGCGGGCCAGATGGTAATCAAAAATCGCATTTGGTGTTGTTTCATCATAGAATTAACCAGAAAAATCTTTTGGCATATTGTTATATCACCAATGTCACTGAATTGAACAGTGTTCTTGGGCGAGTAGCGAAGTTGAATGATGTGCTTGTCAGTCTAAGTTGTTATCTGGATTTCTATCTTTTTGGTCACGAATATATGCTAACAATTTTGGTATCATAGAAAACTTAAAATTGAATTAGCTTGGTTGGCTATGTCTGATAACTAATACTAATGTCATGGCCTTACAATATAATTCATGCCGGGTGTTTTTTGCAGCCCGCCTGAACAGTATTACAAAAAATGCTGGCTATATGTCAGAACATTTAGTAATTACCCTCCTGTACCTCACATTTGGTAATCAATCAATCTGCAGTTATTTATTTGTGAGTTATTTTGCAAACTGACGAATTCAAACATATTTTTAACTGAATGTGTGTGGGGGGTACCACAATGCTTGCTTGATATGTCGGCAAGTTTTGTCGGTGACAAAAGAATATAATTTAAAACAGCATTTTAGAATCTTGTGAGCAATGAGCATTTTCCAAAGTTAAGATTTTACTTTAAAAATCCTATCGCTGTTCAAAAGCACTTACATTTGCGAAAACACTTTTACCGTTATGGAGAGTTTGAAATCTTACACTATACGTAGATATAAAAAGTATTTTGCTAGTTTTAGTAAGTTTTTTGGTGGTTTTTGCATGATTTAGCTTGATAAATGACAAATACTGATCAAGGTGGCTAATCAATTTTGTGGCCCCTGGAGCCGACAACCTTGGACCACCCTGTTCTAGACCTTACCATTGAATTTGAAATCGAAAAAAAAATCAAACTACAATAGTAGAAAGATCAGAATCGATATATATTGGGTGGCCACTCAAACACTGAGAATTCAGACCCATGTTGTCAAATAGAACGGAAGCTTGAGCTTTCTCACCATCCTTTTGTGTATTTGTAATATAATTTTGGCGCTAGTGGGAACATATCAAATAGAAAGGCCTGCCACCACCCCCTACTTTTTCCTAATGCCTCAATATATATTTTTATTTATTTCAACCAACAAAACCCTTCCGTAAGCTTTAAAATATAGCAAACTGATGACGAAGTAACGCATCTCTCATGCGTAGCAAACCAGTCGTAAGCGAAATATATTCAGGAGACTATGATTAAATACCTAGTCAGGTGCCAGAGGTAAAAGGTTACTTTGAATGGCAATTCATAAAGTCTGTATAAAAGACTAAAAGTTAAAGTTTGTCACAAAGTTTGTTATGAAAAGGCAAGCTTAATTTATGCTTACAGGCCTAATTGGCCTGTCTCATTAGAATTTACTTAAATACAATGGGACATACGAACATTCATGATATCAAAATTAATCCTTCCATTGTAAATGTCAGAAGAATTATAGCGTTAATAGTGCTTCAATCAGTGTCACATACATATACAGCTTAGAATAGAATATGAATAGCATCCCAGTGAGAAGAACGTTTAAGTACCCAGAAGCGGTCTAGTAAATCCAGAGGCGCTAGTCAATGTAAAAATAGAGATTACAAGCACCATTAAGCGTGGTAACCATGATAACTGCTCACACGGGGCACTGGCAGCTGATTGGATTAGGTACGAGTTTGAGTTTTCAAGGATGCATAAGGTAGGATTTACAAAGTGCAGGCGTGGATAAAATGTTAACTACTTAATTTACCCATTTGATAAGAAGAGAATATGAAACATGAAATCGTACTGTCAGCGTGCTTGAGTAAAAGATGAGTACCATAACTCTGTGTGAAATTATTGAGACTAATGATTTTAATCAGTGAATTGAATATTCAACGAAATGTGGGTAACAATAAATACTGTAATATGAAACAGTTATTATGGGGTTTCGCAACAAGCAGTCGATGAAATGTTTAGCAACAATTGAGAATAGTGTAGAGGTGTAACAATTCAAAATAAAGGTAGTTGTAATGCACAAAATATAACATTTATTAACAACTCAGCATAAAAGGACTAACTAACTGGTTTGAGATCAAGGTTCATTGTACATCTATGGCCTGGAAATTATTGTTTTGAATGTCATACTGCACCCAATATTATATATGGGTGATATCCTCAGAACACTCCTATCTATCGCATGAAATATGTCCATGCAATGGTACCAATTAGCGGAGAAATACACTATATAGAATGAGATTTAAAAAGTCACAAATCACATGACTATTCAAGGTACTAAAGACTCAGTAGCTAGGAATATGGTTAATTGTTTAGCTGAAAATGGTGAGAAAATGGAATACCAACACGACATTAACTGGGATATAAGGCAGCAGCAGATTTTTATATTTTGCTTTCAACGCTTCGTAGGGGTGGTTGAAATAAATGTAATATTCTGTGGCTCAAGCCTATTGAAATGAACAGTTCTATATCTGATCAGGTGAAAATTAAATGCGGACATGGAACAAATAAAACTTTCAATGTTGCAAATAAATAGTATTTCAGATTTGTCATCATTCACTATTTATTGTTTAAAATCTGTTACTTTCTGTTCCAAATTTTAATCTATCTTTTCATCATTTTTCTATTGAACACTCAAACTAGAAAGCAACTTTTGGAGATGATAGGATAACATGGGAAATACAAATTTACACGCATGGGCGTAATGTCATAGTAGTAAGAGCTTTAGATTTAAATAGTCGCACTTGCAGGTATGAAATTCAAAAGTCAAAAAATGTTTTGACCTGTCTTTGCTCACTATGAGATAACAAAATTCTGAAAAGTTTGGGATTTGCGAAATTTCTTGCAGTTTTTGCAAGGAAGTGCGCTTATAGTAAACAAAGAAAAATTTTAAGCTCATACTATAGCTTGAAACACAAAATATTTAAAATTCAAGTTTTGTTTTTTCCCTTTAATACAAAAATCACCATTGGGTGAAATAGCGATCGGGTCGTTGCTGCAAGCCATGTCAATTGGACAAAAACTAAGCTAATTCTGTGAAGTTTCATTGAAAATATTTCTAAAAACTATTTAGTTCCAGATCAAGCATATTCATTGTGTACAGCGGTTTTCTATTCGAAAATTTAGGGGGCTCCGTCTGGTAACCATCTAATTATTTTTAAACATATAAAAAATTTTATAAATGGTTCTTTACTGAGTGAGAAATAAAAACAAGCCGGTAGGCACCCAGGATCTCCGCTGATAGTTGGGGCCCGCACCTAGCTACTTACTGCCATCCATAGAAACTTGAGGATCTTTAACTGTGGGGGCGATTAACTAAGTGAGCGGGTTGGTTAAAAAGTCCAATTCATTTTGAGCGCTGCGCGTTTTGTGAACATACTTACAGGACTGATATGCGGTTACTAAAAATTGGAAAGAATCATGTTCATTAAAATCCCTAAGGCTTCTCCAGTTTATGGAGTATCGAGACCAAAACGACTTATTTGAAAGCGTATTTGTGCAGAAGGTAGCGTTCTTGAAATTTTAACTTAATTAACAAGTGAACGGCATTAGTTGGAAAAAAATGGAAATTTCTCAATGCGCGTTATTCGTCAGTGTCATGGAAACGAAACCTCCATCCGGACTTTCTATGAAACATGAAACTTTCTATGTGAAAAATTTCATCCCGATTGGTCCAGACAGATACACAGACAGAACGACTGATAATAAAAGGGTCTCCTAGAGCGGAGATCCATTATGAACATTTACAAACTGGAAGTGATTTTTCATGGAATTTCTAGGTTTCGATTCACGATATTCTAGACCAGGGTGGTCCAAACCCAGGCCCGCGAGCCAGATGGTAATCAAAATTCACATTTGGTGTTGTTTCTTCATAGAATTAACCAGAAAAATCTTTTGGCATATTGTTATATCACCAATGTCACTGAATTGAACAGTGTTCTTAGGCGACTACCAAAGTTGAATGATGTGCTTGGCAGTCTAAATTGTTATCTGGATTTCTATATTTTTGGTCACGAATATATGCTAACAGTTTTGGTATCATAGAAAACTAAAAATCGAATTAGCTTGGTTGGCTATGTCTGATAACTACCGGTAATATTAATGTCATGGCCTAACAATATAATTCATGCCATTTCAATCTGAGTTGCATTCAAATTTTCAGAAAAATGTGTTATATGACTCTTTTCAATGCCGTTCACTCCAAACCAGGTTTTGTACAATTGTTCACTGATATCTGTTAGAAGGTAATACTATTTCCTTATCCTTTTTTAAAATATATCAGTGAACAGTTGTACAGGGCCTAATTTAGGGTGAATGGTGTTGATAAGAGTCATATAGAACATTTTTGTCAAAAAATATATTTAATGATAAGTACTCAAGAAAAGAGTACTTTGCTAATTTGGTTCTAAAATTTTCTTTCAATCAATTAATCTTGGAAAATCATCAGAAAATAATTTAGTACGATATAGGGCAATTTCGCGTATTTCACACATTCACAGAACAAGACTCAACAGAACCGAATTGATCAGAAGAATTGGTTATTATGTTTTTCAAACAAATCTTTGAATAAACAAGTAGGCCTGAAAACTATTATTTAAAGAAGGTAAATTTAAAATTTTTTTCATAAATCCCACCATGCAATCCAATTTTGGGTTATGAAAGTGTAAAACTATAACATATTGAAAAATCAAAATTTCCTCCAACCCTTGTTAAAACGTTACCGGTAATTATGTCATTATTATTGTGTTATACCTCTGTGTTTCCCAAGGATGATTTGAAAGCTTGTAGTTGATCTGATGACAGGTTGCAGTTGCCAAGGCCCAAGTGTTTAACACAGGATTGATTGGAAAGTATTTGTCCAACTGAAGATAAACCTTCAACTCCCATGTTTGTGTTTTCATTCAGCCACAACTTCATGATCTATAAAGAGACAAGAATAATTTATAAACCATGAAATCTATAAATGGTTCTCTACTGAGTGAGAAATTATGAACTTCTCAAACTGAAAGTAGTTTTAGATGCAAAATATAACATTAATATTTCATAGAAAATACCGTTGAATTCAAAAACAAAATCTGAACTACAAAACTAGACATATCAGAATTAAAATCTGTAAATTTGGAATAGCTGAATCCCATGTTAACAACTGCACGAGGTGAAAAATTGAGCAATTATGAAATCCTTAAAACTCATAGAACAGAACAAAAATATTGTTATATCAAAACAGTCACACTATGAGATAAAAAATTTCTAAAAAGTTTAGCATTTGTGAAAATTTCTCGTAGTTTTTGCAGGGAAGTGCACTTATAGTAAACAAAGAAAAATTGTAAGCTCATACTATAGCTTAAAACACAAAAAATTTGAAAATCAAGTTTTGTTTTTTCACTTTAATACAAAAATCACCATTGGGTGAAATAGCGATCGAGTCGTTGCTGCAAGTCATGTCAATTGGACAAAAACTCAAGCTAATTCTGTGAAGTTTCATTAAAAATATTTCTGAAAACGTTTTAGTTCCTGATCAAGCATATTCATTGTATACAGCGGTTTTCTATTCGGATATTTGGGTGGCTCCGTCTGGTAAACATCTAATTATTTTTGCACGTTTAAAAATGTCTATAAATGGTTTTTTACTGAGTAGGAAATAAAAACAAGCCGGAAGTCACCCAGGATCTCAGATGATAGTTGGGGCCTGCACTTAGCTACTTATTGCCATTCATAGAAACTTGAGGATCTTTAACGGTGGCGCAATTAACTAAGTGAGCAGGTTGGTTGAAAAGTCCAATTCATTTTAAGCCCTGCACGTTTTGTAGACATACTTACGTGACTGATATGCGGTGACTAAAAATTGGAAAGAATCATGTTCATTAAGATCCCTAAGGCTTCTCCAGTTTATGGAGTATCGAGACCAAAGACAACTTATTGGAAAGCGTATTTTTCTGTGCAGAAGGTAGCGTTCTTGAAATTTCAAATTAGTTAACAATTGAACGGCGATAAGTTGGGAAAAAATGGAAATTTCTTAACGATTGGCGCGTTATTCGTCGTTGTCATGGAAACGAAACCTCCATTCGGACTTTCTATGAAACGCACAATACTAGGGTGACCTGATAACCCACGTGAGAAATTTCATCCCGATTGGTCCAGACAGATACACAGACAGAACGACTGATAATAAAAGGGTCTCCTAGAGCGGAGATCCATTATGAACATTTACAAACTGGAAGTGGTTTTTCGTGGAATTTCTAGGTTTTGATTCACGATATTCTAGTAATATTCTAGACCAGGGTGGTTCAAACCCAGGCCCGCGGGCCAGATGGTAATCAAAAATCGCATTTGGTGTTGTTTCGTCATAGAACTAACCAGAAAAATCTTTCGGCATATTGTTATATCACCAATGTCACTGAATTGAACAGTGTTCTTGGGCGACTAGCAAAGTTGAATGATGTGCTTGGCAGTCTAAATTGTTATCTGGATTTCTATCTTCTTGGTCACGAATATATGCTAACAATTTTGGTATCATAGAAAACTAAAAATCGAATTAGCTTGGTTGGCTATGTCTGATAACTAATATTAATGTCATGGCCTTACAATATAATTCATGCCGGGTGTTTTTTGCAGCCCGCCTGAACAGTATTACAAAAAATGCTGCCTATATGTCAGAACATTTAGTAGTTACCCTCCTGTACCTCACATTTGGTAATCAATCAATCTGCAGTTATTTATTTGTACGTTATTTTGCAAACTGACGAATTCAAACATATTTTTAACTGAATGTGTTGGGGGGGGGGGGGGGTGAAGGGACCGGAGGGTACCACAATGCTTGCTTGATATATCGGCAAGTTTTGTCGGTGACAAAAGAATATTTTAAAACCACATTTTAGAATCTTGTGAGCAATGAGCTTTTCCAAAGTTAAGATTTTGCCTAAAAAATCCTATGGCTGTTCAAAAGAACTTACATTTGCGGAAACACTTTTACTGTTATGGAGAGTTTGAAATCTTACACTAAACGTAGATATAGAAAGCCTTTTGCTGGTTTTAGTAAGTTTTTTGGTGGTTTTTGCATGTTTTAGCTTGATAAATAACAAATACTGATCAACGTGGCTAATCAATTTTGTGGCCCCTGGAGCCGACAACCTTGTACCACCCTGTTCTAGACCTTACCATTGAATTTGAAAAAATAAATCAAACTACAAAAGTAGAAATATCAGAACTGATATATATTGAGTGAGCCACTCAAACACTGAGAATTCTGACCCATGTTGTCAAATAGATCGGAAGCTTGAGCTTTATGAAATCCTTAATACTCACAAGGCAGAAAACTAACATTAAAGTATTACTATGATTTTAACACGGCCATTTCAATAAATGAAATGCTGCTTCAATAGAGTAAAGTATTATGGCCCCCTGTTTCATGCATGAGTGACCATGGATTTGTATCTGGCTCATATTCTGTTAACCGGGGATATTGAACTTGGAAAATGTATTTTCTCTCGTCATGTACGATGTTAATGTCTTCATTTCTCACAATTCTTTTGTATATTTGTAATATAATTTTGGCGCTAGTGGGAACCTATCAAATAGAAAAGCCGGCTGCCGTTTGTACGAAATAGGCAGAGCAGCCCAGGACAGGTGTCTGGCAGATAGCAGTTACATCATTGACAAAACATGATAAAAAATATCCGAGACTTTTACATTGCGGGACGAGGCCAATCTTTAGCGCTTAAATTAGAGTTTAAAATTAGGACATTATATATTTATCCGGGGGGAGAGGAAAGCCAATAAGATTGCTTAATCATCATATGGCGAACCTTGGCCTCTCGTTCGGTTACCAATCCATGGATGGGATTAGTTTTCAGATGCATGAACTTGATGGTGGAGAAAGCCGTAACCGACCAGTGGGTACATGAACCACCCTATGGTGGCGAGGAGTCCAGTCATCCTCTCATACGTAATCAACGCCGCATATGATTCGAAACTGCGAACCCATGCATGGTAATCAGAGATGCGGTGGCAAGCATAGTCCTAACTCTTAGCAGAATTTGCCACACTGCCGAGCCATGCGCCACACCGCTGAGAGTTTTTCATATTACGGCTCAACAAGTCGTGACAGAATAAGTAAGTCGTGACAGAATAAGTAAAAGAAATTTCTGTTCTTCAGTTGAACACCAAGGCTCGCCATAACTTTATATGCTTAGAACCAGATCATGTTCGTTTCATTGGACTACACATACAAATTTCTAGAAAATTGGTTGCCAAAGGGGCATATCTGCTGTAAATTTACAGGAAATATATGCATACTGGCTATTTTGCAATTGATGATAATTTTCTGCTGTTACATATATATTTTCAAACAACTTCATTGATTGTAGGAATCATGTTATTTAAGATTGAGTAAAATTAAATATCACTCAAGGGAAAAGCCAGTGGAGGAGATTACATGGGTAATACCCATCATTTTTTAATTTTTCATGATTCAAAATTTCTGCCTCCTACTTAGAACAAACAATGCCTCGTTTTACTTTCAGCAAATCACAGTATTGCGGTCAAAACTATTTTATTCTGTGCACTATCACCTCAATGGTATTATCACTACAAGTTTTTATTTGTCTTTACAGCATCTTATGCTTTCATAGCGCTGATAAAAATGCTTATTTCCGTTATTATCGAAATATTTACCTTACTCATCATCAATCATATCGTGTCTTTGTGTATATAAATGATTAGTGGAGGAGATTACATGGGTAATACCCATCATTGTTTAATTTTTCATGATTCAAAATTTCTGCCTCCTACTTAGAACAAACAATGCCTCGTTTTACTTTCAGCAAATCACAGTATTGCGGTCAAAACTATTTTATTCTGTGCATTATCACTACAAGTTTTTATTTGTCTTTACTGCATCTTATGCTTTCATAGCGCTGATAAAAATGTTTATTTCCGTTATTATCGAAATATTTACCTTACTCATCATCAATCATATCGTGTCTTTGTGTATATAAATGATTAAAATGTCTGATATCAAGTTTTTATTTGTCTTTACAGCATCTTATGCTTTCATAGCGCTGATAAAAATGCTTATTTCCGTTATTATCGAAATATTTACCTTACTCATCATCAATCATATCGTGTCTTTGTGTATATAAATGATTAAAATGTCTGATATCAGCGAGTCGCAAATGACTTTCAAAATTAATTTTCACGATTTCTATCGCTTTATTTCTAAACGTTTGCACATAGAAACAATTTTTAAGATATGGGTTAATATTCCGCGACTTACCGTATATTAAATTAATTTGGGAACCACTTTTATAATCAAATATAAGGAATTGTTTATAGACATAAAATAAAATACGAAATGTATTAATATTTTGAGTCACATCAAAAAAATGGGATATACATGCATATATCATTTGTTTATTGTCTGTAATCATGTCATATTTCGTAACTGACAATTTATGGTAATTTTGTTCTCGATATATTTCATTTACATTCGTGTTTGTGCCATATTTCATATTTGAATTATATGATAGCGTTATGTAGGACATCGAAAATGCAAGATTAGAGAGGTTGATGTTACCTCCGTCTTTCTGAAGCAATTTTTTTGCGCAAACGACGACCTTTTTGTGGAAAAATTCACTTCACAAAAACAATGCGTGTACCAGTTTGCTGAATTATCAAACATTCAGTGAATAAAAGACTGAATATTTTATGCAAAAAACCAAACAAAATAGCTGGGCAAATTAGGTGGCCCATACCTCTCTACTTTTCCATAGCATTTATAATCCATAAATAAAAAAAATATGTGATATCATTGTTAACTCGAAGCAACCTAGTCAAAATTGAAATTTAAAAACAGACAAGGTCTGGAGACAACCAACCAGGTTCCAGAGGTCAAAGGTTGCTTTGAATGGTAATTTATGAATTCTTTACAAAGGACTATAACTTAAAGTTTATCACAAGATTTGTTATGAAAAGGCAAGGTTAATCTATCTCTTATAGACCTCATCTGATTCATTGGGATTTACTAAATTGCAAGTTTACGGCAGCAGAATTACTGCATATTATGTCAAAAGATTTATAGTGTGAATAATGCTTTGGCGACTGAAATATTTGATCCAGTCAAAATTAAATTTGGTTATGGAACACTTATCATTAATTGTTTAAGAAATATTATTTTTGGTCGAAAGTTTTATTTCCTTTTTTTCCTTTTTACTATCGAACACTCAAACCAAACAGCATTTTTTGGAAATGATAGAATAACATGCGGACTATGAATTCACATGCATGGGCGTGATGACCAATGAACTTGACTGCGTTTGCACAAGTTCAAATCACTGAACACAAGCTGTAACGAAATAAGAGGCCAATGCCGAACTGAAATGATTTTTTATTTTTTAGAAAACAGTAACTCCTTCAGTGGACACTTGTACAGGGCTTGGTTTAGAGTGAAACCGTGAATAAGAGTCATAAGAATATTTTTCTCAAAAACAATATTCGATAAGTACTCAAGAAAATGAATGCTGCTCCTCACTACCCATTTATTCTAAAATTTTAATAAAAATCAATTGAACTTGGAAGTTTATCAGAAAAAAAATCTTCCCTTGGGTGCAATATAGGGCCATTTTAGGTATTTCACACAATCACAGGACAAGACTCAACAGAACTAAATAGCTCATAGGAATTGGTTATTATGTATTTCAAACAAATATTCAAAAAAAAGAGTAGGCCTGAAAGCTATAATTCAAAAAGGTAAATTTAAAATTATAGAAGTTTTACATAAATTTCACCATGTAATCCAATTCTGGGTTACGAAAGTGTAAAACTATAACATATTAAACAATCAAACTCAAAATTTCCTCCAACCCTTGTAAAAAAGTTAATTATGTGATTATTATTGTGTTATACCTCTGTGCTGCCCAAGGATGATTCTAAAGCTTGTAGTTGATCTGATGACAGGTTGCAGCTACTAAGGCCCAACTCTTCAACACAGGATTGATTGGAAAGTATTTGTCCAACTGCTGACAAACCTTCAACTCCCATGTTTATGTTTTCATTCAGCCACAACTTCATGATCTATAAAGAGACAAGAATAATTTATAAACCATGAAATCTATAAATGGTTCTTTACCGAGTGAAAAATAAAAAATTATGAACATTCTCAAACTGAAAGTAGTTTTCGATGCAAAATATACCATATATATTCCATAGAAAATAACGTTGAATTTAAAAACAAAATCTGAACTACAAAACTAGACATATCAGAATTAAAATCTGTAAATTTGGAATAGTTGAATCCCATGTTAACAACGGCACGAGAATGAATGATTGAGCAATTATGAAATCCTTAGAACTCATAGAACAGAACAAAAATATTGTTATGATATCAAAACAGTCGCACTTGCAGGTATGAATTTCAAAAGTCAAAAAATGTTTTGACCTGCCTTTGCTCACTATGAGATAAAAAATTCCAAAATCAACACTTACAGATACTCGTGACCCCGCAACAAGAAAAGCATTAGAAACCATACCTACAAAGTTAATTCTTTCCTAAATCCCTTCGTAGGTAGTGACACATTTTACCTGTAAATTCCCTAATCTGTTCTAAGATCCCACAAAACTACTATACTATTTGTATAAATCATATTATGGTTAAAAACCGTAACAAATACATGTTAGAACTAGATTACGTCATAATAAATAGAAAGGGTGTATTCATGGAAAGAACAGAGAAATAACGAATAAAAACAATAAACTGTTTGTTCGCTTATCTTTGGCGTTAGTCGACTAGGCTGGGCTAAGAAAAGACCGTGGAGAGCGGGAGTATAGCTTTCGAATGAGGTGAGACGAAGCGACAAAAGTCGACAGTTGAGAGCGACCGTAATACAGAAATGAGCTCATGCACATGAATTTCAAACTTAGAATATACTTTTTTTTTACTTTTCTGCTTTTTTTTTGTTTTTTTCCTTTTCTAGGTCATTTATTTTTCAGTTTAATTTTCTTTTGTTTAACTGTTCCGCGTATCGTCTTCTCACTGAAGTTAGCTAGCGACTCAAACTGACTGTTCAGACACATTGTACGTAACCGCGGGAAACAAACGAGCCAATGGAATGACAGGTAATTTCTGGGTGTCTGACAGCTGCTAGCAGTGGCTCCAATTATATTAATGAGAAGACTGCGCCTGTACATCGTTTGTCAGTTTTTGAGACTATTGTGTAATGTTACTGAGGCACAGCCGCATGTCATCTTCTACACTAAACCTATTTCTGTGATTTGTTTTAAGTACAGCCAATTTTCTTAAATTTCCGGATGTCATTTTAGTGAAGAATTTGTGATAATGGTTCAGTTATGTTTTATATTAATTTGGAATGTACCGGGAAGTAACTGCTTTGGAAAATCAGCAAATCTTACATCCTTAATTATTCTTATATACGTATGTTTTTGGTTTGGCAAAATCAAGAAATTCTTTCTCCCTGCAGTCAGTTGAACAGGTGATGCAAATCTACCAGCAATCCCCCGACTATCTATCCATCGTTATGCATTTACATTCATTCATTTGCGACACCGGTACGTTTCAACGTTACGTTACCTGCAGGCTGATATGTAATAGACAGAGGAACAACGCATCAGCGCGATACAATGATTAAGCGTAGTGGACATAACTTAAAGGTAACTTAAATAACTATCTCTCCCTAAAACTCAAGCTATTATGAAACTGAATAAAACCGAAAACATAAATGATTTAGCCTGCAAGCGCACGTGTAAAGACTGTTGCCAGATCAGGGCCAAAGACAACAATACTTCGAATTGAACAACACGCATAAAAAAGCTGAAAACGTGGATATATCATTGACGTTCCAATCACTAAATCGCATTCTCTACCTGACCTTTAAAAACGCCACTTTACTAATTTCAAATTATTGATAAATATAAGCGAATTAATGTACATTCACAAGAAGTTAGGCGCCCCGAAAAATCTGCTCGCGACCCCATCCGGGAACCACTGTTATAGGGCAATTTCGCGTATTTCACACAATCACAGAACAAGACTCAACAGAACCGAATTGGTCAGAAGAATTGGTTATTATGTTTTTCAAACAAATCTTCGAATAAACATTTAGGCCTGGGAACTATTATTAAAAAGATAAATTTAAAATTGTAGAGGTTTTTCATAAATTCCACCATGTAATCCAATTTTGGGTTATGAAAGTGTCAAACTATAACATATTGAAAAATCAAAATTTCCTCCAACCCTTGTTAAAACGTTAATTATGTCATTATTATTGTGTTATACCTCTGTGTTTCCCAAGGATGATTTGAAAGCTTGTAGTTGATCTGATGACAGGTTGCATCTGTGAAGGCCCAAGTATTCAACACAGAATTGATTGGAAAGTATTTGTCCAACTGATGATAAACCTTCAACTCCCATGTTTCTGTTTTCACTCAGATGCAACTTCATGATCTATAAAGAGACAAGAATAATTTATAAACCATAAAATCTATAAATGGTTCTCTACTGAGTGACAAATAAAAAATTATGAACTTCTCAAACTGAAAGTAGTTTTCGATACAAACATATCATTAATATTTCATAGAAAATACCGTTGAATTTAAAAACAAAATCTGAACTACAAAACTAGACATATCAGAATTAAAATCTGTAAATTCGGAATAGTTGAATCCCATGTTAACAACTGCACGAGATGAATGATTGAGCAATTATGAAATCCTTAAAACTCATAGAACAGAACAAAAATATTGTTATATCAAAAGAGTCACACTCGCAAGTATGAATTTCAAATTTCAAAAGTCAAAAAATGTTTTGACCTGCCTTTGCTCACTATGAAATAAAAAATTCCTAAAAAGTTTAGCATTTGCTAAAATTTCTCGCAGTTTTTGCAGAGAAGTGCACTTATAGTAAACAAATAAAAATTATAAGCTCATACTATAGCTTGAAACACAAAATATTCAAAATTCAAGTTTTGTTTTTTTCACTTTAATACAAAAATCACCATTGGGTGAAATAGCAATCGGGTCGTTGCTGCAAGCCATGTCAATTGGACAAAAACGCTAATTCTGTGAAGTTTCATTGAAAATAATTCTAAAAACTTTTTAGTTCCTGATCAAGCATATTCATTGTGTACAGCGGTTTTCTATTCGGAAATTTGGGTGGCTCCGTCTGGTAACCATCTAACTATTTTTACACATATAAAAGTTTCAATAATTGTTTCTTTACTGAGTGAGAAATAAAAACAGGCAGCTAGGCACCCAGGATCTCCGCTGATAGTTGGGGCCCGCACTTAGCTACTCATTGACATTCAAAGAAACTTAAAGTTCTTTAACGGTGGCGCGATTAACTAAGTGAGCGGTTTGGTTAAAAAGTCCAATTCATTTCGAGCGCTGCGCTTTTGTAGACATACTTACGTGACTGATATGCGGTGACTAAAAATTGGAAAGAATCATGTTCATTAAAATCCCTAAGGCTTTTCCAGTTTATACAGTATCGAGACCAAAGATGACTTATTGGAAAGCGTATTTTACTGTGCAGAAGGTAGCGTTCTTGAAATTTCAAATTAGTTAACAATTGAACGGCGATAAGTTGAGAAAAAAATGGAAATTTCTCAACGATTGACGAGTTATTCGTCGTTGTCATGGAAACGAAACCTCCATCCGGACTTTCTATGAAACGCACAATACTAGGGTGACATGATAACCCACGTGAGAAATTTCATCCCGATTGGTCCAGACAGGTACACAGACAGAACGACTGATAATAAGAAGGTCTCCTAGAGCGGAGATCCATTATGAACATTTACAAACTGGAAGTGTTTTTTTTGGAATTTCTAGGTTTTGATTCACGATATTCTAGTAATATTCTGGACCATGGTGGTCCAAATCTAGGCCCGCGAGCCAGATGGTAATCAAAAATCGCATTTGTTGTTTTTTTGTCATGAATTAACCAGAAAAATCTTCTGGCATATTGTTATATCACCAATGTCACTGAATTGAACAGTGTTCTTAGGCGACTAGCAAAGTTGAATGATGTGCTTGGCAGTCTAAATTGTTATCTGGATTTCTATCTTTTTGATCACGAATATATGCTAAAAATTTTGGTATTATAGAAAACTAAAAATCGAATTAGCTTGTTTGGCTATGTCTGATAACTAATATTAATGTCATGGCCTTACAATATAATTCATGCCGGGTGTTTTTTTGCAGCCCGCCTGAACAGTATTACAAAAAATGCTGGCTATATGTCAGAACATTTAGTAATTACCCTCCTGTACCTCACATTTGGTAATCAATCAATCTGCAGTTATTTATTTGTAAGTTATTTTGCAAACTGACGAATTCAAACATATTTTTAACTGGATGTTTGGGGGTACCACAATGCTTGCTTGATATGTCGGCAAGTTTTGTCGGTGACAAAAGAATATAATTTAAAACAGCATTTTATAATCTTGTGAGCAATGAGCATTTTCCAAAGTTAAGATTTTGCTTTGAAAATCCTATAGCTGTTCAAAAGCACTTACATTTGCGAAAACACTTTTACCGTTATGAAGAGTTTGAAATCTCACACTAAACGTAGATATAGAAAGCCTTTCGTTAGAAAGCCTTTTCACTTTTTCCGTTATGAAGAGTTTGAAATCTCACACTAATCGTAGATATAGGAAGCCTTTTGCTGGTTTTAGTAAGTTTTTTGGTGGTTTTTGCATGTTTTAGCTTGATAAATGACAAATACTAATCAACGTGGCTAATCAATTTTCTGGCCCCTGGAGCCGACAACCTTGGACCACCCTGTTCTAGACCTTACCATTGAATTTGAAAAAATAAATCAAGCTACAAAAGTAGACATATCAGAATCGATATGTATTGGGTGAGCCACTCAAACACTGAGGATTCTGACCCATGTTGTCAAATAGAACAGAAGCTTGTGCTTTTCTGAAATCCTTAATACTCACAAAGCTGAAAACTAACATTAAAATATTACTATGATATTAACACGGCCTATTTCAAATTATTATTACAAGTAGCTAATGGAATGCTGCTTCAATAGAGTAAAGTATCATGGCCCCTGTTTGAGTGAGTGACCATAGATTTGTATCTGGCTCCTATTTTGTTAACCGAAAATATTGAACTTGGAAAATATATTTTCTCTCGTCATGTGCGATGTTGATGTCTTCATTTCTCACCATTCTTTTGTAAATTTGTAATATAATTTTGGCGCTAGTAGGAATATATCAAATAGAAAGGCCTGCTGCCGTTCGTATGAAATAGGCAGAGCAGCCCAGCCCAGCCCAGGTATTTGGCAGATAGCAGTTACATCACCAAGAAAACAGGCTCAAAAATATCTGAGACTTCTACATTGTGAGACGAAGCCAATCTTTAGCACTCAAATTAGGGTTTAGAAATAGGATTTACATATTTATCCCGGGGGAGAGGAAAGCCAATAAGATTGCTTAATCATCATATGCCGAACCACGGCCTCTCGTTCGGTTACCATTTAGTTAGCCAGTTTTAAGATGCATGGACTTGATGGTGGATAAAGCCGTAGCCGACCAGGGGGTACATGAACCACCTTATGGTGGCGAGGAGTCCAGTCATCTTCTCATGCGTAATCAATCCTGCATGCGATTCGAAACTGCGAACCCATGCATGGTAATCAGAGGTGCGGTGGCAAGCTCTCTCCCAACTCTTAGCAGAATTTGCCACACTGCCAAGCCATGTGCCACACCTCTGAGAGTTTCTCCATATTACCGGCCAACAAGTCGAGACAGAATAAGTAAAAGAAATTTCTGTTCTTTAGTTGAACACCAATGCTCGCCATAGTTTTATATGCTTAGAACCAGATCATGTTCGTTTCATTGCACTACACATACAAATTTGTAGGTAAGTGGTTGTCAGAAGGGCATATCTGCTGTAAATTTGCAGGATATATATGCATACTGGCTATTTTGCAATTGATGATAATTTTCTGATATATATTTTCAAACAACTTCTATGATTGTAGAAATCATGTTAATTTAAGATTAAGTAAAATTATATATCACTCAAGGGAAAAGGCAGTGGGGGAGATTATATGGGTAATAACCCTCATTTTTTAATTTTCCACGATTCAAAATTTCTGCCTTCTACTTGGAGCAAACAACGGCCTCGTTTTACTTTCAGCAAATCACGGTATTGCGGTCAAAACTATTTTATTCTGTGCAATATCACCTCAACGCAATTATCACCACAAGTTTCTATCAATGACACTTGCATTTAAAAACTGAGTGTTCTCAAATTGATTTTAAAGTGATCACTAGTATATTATCCTAGGAAACCAAAACGCTCTTGGATTATTTGCAAACACTATGCACGAGCCTAAGATAAAACGGACTTAACAGTTGTGCTATCAAATTTTACAGAGTGTTGTTCTGCGGCGCGTAACTTGACACTGTAACTCTGAGCGAGACTTGCAGATCATCAGAAAGCCGTGTTCCGTGTTTGTTCCGGGTGAAGTACATGTCAAAAAATGTTGATTACCAAAGATAGGTTGAACCAAACAATAGTTTCGAAAAATGGGATTGCCGTATGATTTAAATCGCAAGCTTTTTCTGCACATACTGCGCTGACATGTGGATAGTTAAGCGTGGTAGATTGTGTGATTTCACTCCGCTTTGCCGTCGCTAAAATCGTCCAGCAAATAAACAATTCAGACACACGTAAACTTTTTTCACAGGGTTAAAAATAAATCCACCTCTCATTCATTGTGAAAATGGTTGATTCCCTATCGTTTTACTGCCATTTTTCCTTGGAATCAATAATTGTATTATTGCTACTCCACAAACCGATGGACAAGCAAAAACGAAGTGGCAGTTCTTACCACTTCATGGCAGCTCCTGCAACGAACGAACAGATGGCAGCTCTTGCCATGGTTTTTGACGGGGTTATGGCAGCACAATTTTCTGCCATTCTTATGTGGCAGCTAAAAAGTCGGTCACCGTGGGTTTGGCTTGGCCATAGTGGGCTATGGTTTGGGAATACCTCCATGGTTTTGCGGCAGCTGTAGACGTCACAGAATACTTGACACTGTACTTGAAAAAACGCAGGTTCGTGGAAGGTGATATATGTGTGATGTCATAATTGGAAGATTATTAAATGACCCGTCACATTACTGAGATCAAATCAGGTTGATTGTAACTAGGGATGGGCAATATAGAATACCGAATCCGGAGGATTCGAATCCCAAAGTATTCGAATCCAACGGGATCCGATAACAGGATTCGGTTTCCGCCTCTCCGGCGCCAAGCGTCAATTTTTGTATTTCGGGTTTCTAATTTATCAATTATAGACGAGCGTTTTGCTCGCGTGGAAATCTCTCTCGTTTAATTAAACTTGTGTCTGCTCACAAAGAACCCGTAAATCGGTAAACATCAAACACTGTAATTTCAATCGGCATATTCAGGACAAGAAGTCGGTAATATACCCTCACGGCGAGGACGCGTTATTGCACCATTTTTGCGTTTTCCTCCTTTGCTATCTAGCTAGCGTTATTTGTGCCGACTTACTGGTGATATTCCGATAATCTGAATGCATTAATCTTTAATTGTTTACAGACGTTTACTACGAGTTTTCCCAAAAAAATGATGCACGTAAACCAAAAGCCAGGCGTTAAATGTTATAACATTACTCGCCATTAATTTAGATCAAATATTATTTACGAATAATTTTATTATACCATTTTCCGAATTACAAAGTTATATCGCAAAACGCGAACAACTGTCACATTTAAATTTCTATCGTTCAAGATAGACGCACGTTTGATCGAGTGTCTGTAGTATTTTAGTCGCCGATAAATTTTGAAAAAAGTTGCCGCATCAGGCGAAGATAGTGACGTATTGAATTTGAGTAGGGCTAAGTCTGGGTAGATAATGATTAATGATAACATTTCTATCGTTCAAGATAGACACACGATTGATCGAGTGTCTGTAGTATTTTAGTCGCCGTTAATATTGAAAAAAGTTGCCGCATTTGGCGAAGATAGTGGCGTATTGAATTTGAGTAGGGCTAAGTCTGGGTAGATAATGATTAATAATAACATTTCTATCGTTCAAGATAGACGCACGTTTGATCGAAAGTCTGTAGTATTTTAGTCGCCGATGAATTTTGAAAAAAGTTGCTGCATCTGGCGAAGATAGTGACGTATTGAATTTGAGTAGGGCCAAGTCTGGGTAGATAATGATATGTAACGATAATCATAGAAAAGGAGTTCGTCTTCAGATGTTATAACCTAATAACTAAGTACGAAATCGCGTTTAACTTTACGGGAACTTGGTTTTACGTGTCTTGCTCTCACAGAATAAAAGGTTGATTTTAATTAATAGTGGTTAAATTTAATATTTTACAACGGCGCATAGGTTGCTTGCAGTGGCCACATGCTGGTTCAGCATCTAATTAATTCTCAGCGGGTATGTTTTAGTATACTCGGCAGACTTACATTAATAATGATTTAACGCCGTTTCATGTCCATTTTGCCTGTTTAGTATCAAATGAAATCCAATGTTCAGGACATTTCCAAATAGATAATACATTTATAGTAAGTAATACATTTGCAATTTTTTACCATCTAAATCCAGCAATGTAGAAATTCCCACTATTTGAATAAGTATGAAAATAGAATAGGATTCGGTATTCTGGATTCGATTTAACTATTCTAGAATATTCTAGAATAGTAAATTATTCTACATTGCCCATCCCTAATTGTAACAATAATTAATATAGTGCGATTCCCAGTTCCCATAGAAGTGTGATCTATACCAGGGGTCGGCAACCACCAAGCCGCGGCCCATCGCCGGTCCACGGAAAGGTTACTGCCCGTCTGCAGAGTGACACAAAAGCGGACAAGGCCGTAATAAAACCTATACAATCTAACCACAAACCCTACGACTGAAAAACAGCACCCAACAGTAAACCGAACAAGCACAACACCTGGAGTCCGCAAACTGCGGGCCAAAGGCGGCCCGCGAGCTAATTTGTTGCGGCCCTCGAACGACCGGAAAAATACATAAAACAAAAATTGATCCCAATTATATTATTATGATATTATTGTCTCTACACGGATTTATGTGGTGAAAAATGCTGCTGCACGGCGCTTGTTATGTAACAAGTAGCGTCAGTTGTATGTCGTTCGAGGTAATTTTGGGACAGGCTTTCAACACAGCAGTAGAAGGGCAGCAAAGCGAATGCTCCATAATTTGAAGTTTAATTAATCGAAGGCGGAAATATTGCGGCCCGCGCGCTACCGGAAATTTGTATATTTGGAACATGAAGTTTGCCGACCACCGCACAACACTATTAAGCAGCATGGGTGACTTCATAAACAATTGCCATATCAGTATGTCGCAATAATACTGGGTCAATTGTTTTCTCTACGCCCGTATAAGAATGTCTCTCATCAGTCCGAATAAGATCTCCCCAATAAAATGATACAGTCATTGTTAACTTTCCCGAAATCCTATTACTGTACTGTGAGGCCTGGTTTTCAATATTTAGGGGCGTAGCCAGAAATTTTCAAAGGGGGGTTCTGAATTTTTTTTTTTGCCAAGTCAGATTGAAACAGCTAGCGGGTCCGATCGAACGTTGGAAGACGCTTGTTTTTATTAGTCTTGTGGGTCTAAAAAGCATTCCAAGCTACGGAAAATTGCTATCTATGATACAGAAAATAGATTTTATTTTTTTTACATTTCAAAAGGGGGGGGGGGGTCGACCCGCAAAACCATCCCCCTGGCTAGGCCACTGTCAATATTGATAACTACAAAAACAAAATATCGAAGTAGGCTCGATGTAAGAAACACGTTACGTGTGTCAATGTCGACCATATCTCGAATATCAAAACAATGGCCATCAAACAAATACAG
Organism: Styela clava; assembly: GCF_964204865.1. NCBI lineage: Eukaryota > Metazoa > Chordata > Ascidiacea > Stolidobranchia > Styelidae > Styela > Styela clava. The sequence continues at coordinate 363,983 of NC_135251.1, read as the reverse complement.
ATATCGCATTAAATAGCATCACCGTCGTTTTTGGTATATTGTCAACATAAATTTCCTGGTGCGTATAATTTATTGCATAGGCTTAGTTCGTTTGTATGAAGGTGGTCCGCCAAGAGTTTGGTCAAGGTTCACCGGTCCGTCACTTGAAAAAGGTTGCCGACCACTGATCTATACAATAGCAGGACAAAAATTTAAGCTTATTTCGGAACAGTCTTCGGGTGACTCATGTGGTATTCTCGTGCGACTTGGTGCCTGCAGGCAACGGGTTTGTGACCCCTGCTCTACAGCAATTTTTTTTTTGCGCAAACGAAATTTTTGTGGAAAAATTCACTTCACAAAAACAATGCGTGGAACAGTTAGCTGAATTATCAAACATTCAGCGAGTAAAAGACTGGATATTTTATGCAAAAGACCAAAACAAAATAGCTTGGCAAATCAGGTGGCCAATACCTCTCCACTTTCCCATAGCATTTGCCCTAATTGGCGTAATTGGACTGCTATAAATCTTGTTAAATAAAGCAAAAAATCAAGTATGGACAGTGGTTTCACCTTTTCGATAGAGCGGAATTTGAATGAAAAATTCCAGTTGGTCAAGGAGCCCACATGTGCAATAGTTCATTGCCTTTTGTTGACTAAATTGTATAAACCATGAATATGTATTGAGCAAATCTAATACTGACAAAACAAAATGAACTACTCATGTAGTATTTGAACCAAGATGGCGGGCACTGGAACGCAGAACGGGTAGCAGGTTAGTGTTAGGCCATAATTTCAGGTACAAATACTACGGCAGTCACTAGGCTAGTCCCCGCACTCGTAATAGAACTGAAATAAGTAAAATTGGAATAAATTTATGGCCTAACCCTAACCTGGTACACATGCTACGTTCTAGTGCACATACTACAGGAGCGCTAAAAATTCTGCTCTATGGTGTTTGGCACATACTGTATAGTCAGAAAGTATTCGTCAAATAAGAAATTCAACTATAATAATTACATTTGCGCCACAGACCGCAGATTTCAGGTTTAAAAAAACCAGGTCCATCACAACACTCCGTGTGACAATTCAGTAAATACTTTCAAATCAAAAAGATTCTGATATACAATTTATCATATAATTAATATATGGTGGAATTCTACTATATAGTAGTACCAGTAACTCCAAATATGAGCTGCTTGCCTAAAGCTTTATTTATAGTAAAGACATGAAAACAAATTTTAAAAAATTGAATATCAGAAATCCTACCCTCACATTTGATCCTTTCAATTCAGATGCCAGAGTTTGAAGTGAGGCTGACTTGAGATCACAACTACGGAAATTCATTATTAGTGACGTACAGTAGTAAGCTACTGATCCAATGACATGAACATCACTTATGGAGAGAGGATGATCATACATGTTAATTTTATCAAGAGATGATTTGACAATGTCACTCATTCCATTCTTGACTTCGTTCAATGCAGTGAAAAGTTCCAAAAGATCTGATTTGTTTAATCTTTTTTTAAGTTGTAATTGCAGACTTTTCTTGAGAATATCTCGTTTTTCTTCAAGATCCTGAATTTCTGTGAAAATATAAGAATATAATATGTATAATGATGGTACTTGTGTCTGAATGATAAGTTACCATTCAGTAAAGATTGACTTGCAAATAACATTAGCGCTTATCTCTTTTAAATTAGTTATTGGAAAATTAAATCTAGTCTGCCATAGCCAATCAATGTATTGGGCACCTCATTGTACTAATGTGTCTGTTACATTGTTTAGACTAGTGTTTGTTATTGCACTTTAGATTTCCCCAAGCTTAAAACTTTAGTTCAAATCCAGTGTAAAATGTGTAATAATAATGATTGATGCGTATTAATGATGCTCGGCTACTTTTTGCTAAGCAATAAAACACCCTAGTACAGACATGGGCAAAGTATGAACCGTGGGCCAAATCCGCCCTGTTGAGTAATTCAATCTGGCCCGCATGATGGTGCCACAACCTAACTAATACCAAATTTTGATGTTTTAGTTAAAATTAGCTCAAGAAATTTGTTGAGATTGCGATTAAAATTAGTCTTGGCACGAGGCTTATTGTTTTCCACTTCTGCTTTTGTTACACTGTAAATATTTTTCATAAAATGTAACTTTTACATCACACTTACATGGCCCACAAGTCTAAGTGGGCACAATTTTTGGCCCCTGGTCGAAAAATCTTGCCCATCCTTGCCCTAGTAGCATCTCAACCTTTGCCCCTATCACCAAGAATTACAGCATTGATAAATTAATTTTTATATGAACTTATTCATGGATTTGGCTCCAGACAATGCCCTGTAACAGTGTGCACTGATAAGCTAGGCATAGAGTTACTGTTTCTTAAAATTACACGAATTATTCTAGGTCAGCATTGGGTACCAATTTAATACATCCTAGGTAAAGAGAAAAGTATGCGATGTGAACCCGAGATGAGTATCCTACAATGCCAATACAGTTATTAAGTCGAACACTTAACCCTTTCCATGCGATTTTTATTTTTTATTAAATAATTGTATTTGCTACGCCGACTTTATGCATTTGTACCCCCACAACTAATCGATCGACTAACGAAAAAGTAATGATCCTCTGCTGCCCACTGACGGCTCGTTGGAAAGCCTATTTAAAGAGCTTGCAATTAGCAATTAAAAAAAAAAAATTTTTTAAAAGGGGTGACCTGAGTCACAAACCGGATAGAAAAAAGGCTTTTTTTTTCTTGGGTGTTGAAACTTCAAACTGTGATAAAAAATAGAAATATTCGCTAAGTCATTTACTGTTACCGCTTCTTGGTTGGAAAACAATAGCATAATATTGCTGTAGCAATTTCGTTATCTAACTCAAAATACTTTGGTAGATGGAAGGGATAATATGTCTTCTATTACCACCCAAAAAACACCGAAATTTGCATAAATTTCAAAAACACTCCCTCGTTCCGCCGCAAATAAAATTCCCATGGTAAACGAGAGCCAGATTTACCGTCGCTTATGTTAATCTCGAAGAAGACTTCTTATCAATAAACTAAAACCCGGAAAAACTAGACCAACAGTTTGCGACCGATTGCTAAATAAAACAGTGGAGTACATCGACGTACCCGCCGCAATCTAGCGACTTTTGTCGTGGGTGCGTATACGTGCCCACCGCACGGAAAGGGTTAACTGTTAGGCACTGATTAATTGATAATGCGAAAAACGTTTAACGAATTTTAGATTCGAATCAAGGAAAAAAATGGCTCTAGCTTGAATTTGAATCAACAATAAATAACACAATACCTTCAAGTAAAATTCGGGCTGCTTCATAAACTGTCGGATTCAATAAAAATCCACAGATCATTCTTCTGACGAAAACAAAGTGACCGGTATGAAGACGTTTATCCATGAGCTTTTTAAAAGATTTTAAATCCAGTCCAAGAATATAGAGAGATGTGAGCACTTCTTGAATACTTTGATGTTGAAAATAAAGAAGGTGGATTCCTTGAAAGAGTTTACGATATATTCCTCCAGGAGCCAGAATTGCTAGATCGGTTGCTTCTTCCGGTTTTAGATGAACTTGACGAAAATCATCTTCTGTAAATAGAACTCGACGTTCTACTGTCCCAATGTATGATAGTTCTTTTAATTTGCCCAAAACTTCCATAATATTCTCTTGGTGAGTGTGGGGTGATCGTAAGATACTTTGCATGACCACAATCATAATACCAGTCATAGTGTTTGGTTTGAAGGCAGATTTGACTTTCAACGCTATCAATGTGTAAACAAGCATCACAGGTGTGGTGCAAAGAAACAAAAGTAATGGAGCTTTGATTTTAAGAAATTCCATTATTTTCTCGGCCTCTTCATCTCCTTCATATCCAGAAATGATTTCGTTGATGGACTCCATTGTTAATCCAGCAAGTGCAATGACCTTGTCTGGTCGAACTTCTCCCCAATAATTTCTGATGGAATGTTCACGACTGGACGATATAATCCGAGAGCCAGGAAATAATTTTCCAGAGAGAAAATTCCATATTATAACTTCAGGATATGCAGGCTCATCTGGACTGATGACTTCATAAACTCCATCAACTGTATATTGGAGAGTATCCAAGGAATCGAGCATAAACACAACTTCCTCTGGGTGAGTTTTTGCAATGTCTATTGCTTGACCTCTTTCTTCTTTTGTGAGATTGTTGAAAATTAGTTCACCTGCGGTTACTTTCCTGTTGTTCATAAATTGTTTACATTCTATATATGCAACCATCTTGATATTTCCCTGGAAATATATTTCCTGTATGACATCTCTTGAGGTTGCTTTCATGAGAGTGGTCTTTCCTGAACCAGAGGGACCCACGAAACAGACATGACCTTGCTTGAAGTTGTTAAACAATTCATCAAGTTGAGTCTCCTTTCTGATCCCTCTTTCTCTTTCTCGTTCCAGATACTTTTGTTGATTAGGTGACTCTGGCACATAATCGTATTCAGGAATTCTTCCACCTTTATAAAAATCTATTTCTTCTAATAGAGGAGTTACGGCCACATTTAGTTCACTCTCAAAAACTTTAAGAGGTTTAGCAAAGTCATAGAAGTCAGTGCACCTCTCAGTGTTGCCATTGATTTTTGCTATTACTGTTTGATAAGACATCATGTTTGCTTCACCATCTGATGTGATATTCACTAACACTCTTTGACAATATCTTCAAAGTTCTAGGATATGTACATTAACTAAACTTGCTTCAAATCTAACTGGAAAACATTTGTCATCCAAGTGTGATGAAACCTAACATAGATTCCAGTAAATCTGTTATATAATGTACACTTTTAAAAAAAGTTGCAACTCATATTATCTTTGTAACATATACATAATTAATTATTACCATTAAATGATGTTTATTATACGACACCCATTCCACGCCTTCTGTTTCGAACAACGCTCTCTATAATAGGGGTAAGTAGTGGCCTGCAATCATATTTGGGCCGCGAGACCTTCCACTCTGGGTCACAAAACAATTTGAAAATTGTCATAAATATAAGTATCCAGAGTTTTCAGCAGCTTCAATGAATGTTCTTTGACCATTTGGAACTACCTATTCATGTGACGTTTTCTGCGTTATCACATATTAAAAACAAATACAGATCAAATTTAGAAGTGGAAGAAGATCAACACAGAGCCTGTAATTCTCATTAGGCAGATTGAATGCAATTATATACTATTTCATATGCTAAGTATGGCTCGGCGGTGTGGTGCATCGTGCTGAGCGTTGTGAATACGCTCGCCACCGAATCTCTGACTATCCTGCGTGGGTTCGCACTTCGCAGGTTTAAATCCCATGCGAGTATAGTTATGTGCGAGAGGATTACTGGACTCCTAGCCGCCGCAGGGTGGTTCACTCAACCGATAGTCGGTTAGGGCTATCTCCACCATCAAGGTCATGCCTTCGAAAACAAATATCTGGCTAACTAATCCCATACCCGACTTAGACTGGTAACCGGACGAGAGGCTGTGGTTCGCCATATGAATAAGCCTGATTATGTCGTCTCATCGGCTTTCCTCTCCCCAGAATAAATATGTCGATCATATCCTAAGTTTCATACAATTCATGTGCAAGAATATTGCTACTGTCAATAGTAGTTTTGACATTGATATTTAATTACAGAATATTTCCCACATCATTATATGCTAACCAAATGCTTGGCTTGTGAGAAAATAAAACTATTTTTTTAGGGTCGCGCTGAAAAGTACTTGCGAACTCCTGCTCTATACAAGCAGCCAATGATATCTAACAATGTGAAAAGGAATACTGTTCTTTTGACAAAAAATTTTCCACACTGACAGAAATTACTTTACACTGCAAAATTGGGGGGGGGGGGGGGGGTTAAGGGTTCAATCATACCTCATTGCTGTTAGTTATCTAATAGTGACGCTATCCCCATGTTTATGTTTGTATTTGAAAATGAGATATGTCACCTCAAAAAAAATAGAAAACGCGCGCTGTAGATGCCAATTGAAAGCGACAATAGCACTACAATATCTCTCCTGTGACAAATACTCTCATGCTTCATCATCTTGACGCATTTTACTGTCGCCCGTCTTTATGTTATAATAATGCAGTAGAAACACTGCAAATCTGGATATAATAATTATTTTCGGGAAAATATTGCTTCGACTAATGTAAGATTTTCTACATATGAAAGGCCGAAAACCGAAAACTTAAAATGTGTGTGTGATATTATTGGTTTATTTTAGGTTAATTTAACGCAGGGATGTACAATATAAATTTAATATACGAATATTGCAACCTTCGAATATCGTTTTTTCGTGTTTATAAGAATACCGAATATGGTGCACATATCCTACCGCCACTGTTTAGATTTAAAAACATTTCACAATTATTTCATTTTTTATTGCAATCAGCCGAATCGAAAGCAGCAATGTGTGACACGGCAATAACTAACAGTCATCATGAATAGATTTCAATAAACTCCGAGTTGAAGTGCTTATAAGACGTCAAGGACGTTCTTGGTTGAAATTTTTTTACATTTAAATTCGGCAATAAATTTAAAAGCAAATTGTGTCGTAATCAATTGTTTGCATCCTCATTTTCGATAGATAACGAACATAACGAAAAATTTTTCAATTTCTTGCAGTCTAGAGTGTATAAAATAGCTCTTAAATATTATTTAGTTTCTGTTGGGGATTTTATCGTTATCCAGACAGCGTTGATAACAATATTTTTAATTTTAAGTTGGAGGTATTGATTCATAATCAAAAATAAATTTATAACACATAACATGAAAAATTAAAATTATTTAAGAGCTAATTTAAACACTCTAAATTACAAGAAATGGAAAAATTTCCTGTTATGTTCGGTCACTATCGAAACTGAGGATGTAAACAATTAATTAGGACCCAATTTTCCGAGGACGCCTAAACCATCTCGACTAAGTTAAAATATACGATAAGAAAATATTTTAAATCAAAAACGTTCTCGATGTCTTATGAGTTCTTCAAGTCGGCGCTTATCAAAATTCTTTCATGTCGGTTGTAACATATTGTCGAACCACACATGGACGACAACTCTAGGATATATGCGCCATATTCGGGATTCTTATGAACACGAAAAAACAGTATTTGAAGTTTGCGATATTTGAATTTCTACATCCCTGTATTAAATTAGTCAGTTATAGATAGATAAGATAAGTTTATTTTGACTCAATAATCAGCGGAAAGGCGATAAAATGGTCTTGCATACTGATCCACACAAATAATGATAATAATAATGATCAACCAATTCTTGTTGAATTATTTTGTTTTCTGTTGCTTCAAATATGTTGACTTTGTTTGTGGTAATAAAATCTCACTCTACAACAAGAAATATAACTTGTTTATATACTATGTTTTACATAGCTTTACTTGAAACACATGGACATTCAAACTCTAATAGCATAAAAGTAGTTTTAGATCTGAGCGCTCCAGAAGTATGTGTACCAATATGGAGGGAGATAATTTTGTTCGCATACTACATGTTGTGTAAAGGAACTGAAACCTATGGTCAGAGGGTATATTCACTTGGCTAACACAGACAGTCCCCAAACTCGTAATAGAACTAAAATAAGGAAAATTGAAACAAAATTATGGCCTAACCCTAATCTGGTACACATACTACAGGAGTACCCGGTTTGTCAAAAGTGACAAAACCTCTATTTATCGAATGACTAGGCCTAATTAGGATATAGTTGAGTGAGTTATACATTTTCAATATTCTCAAGATTTTGAAAATGCAGGGCAGTTCAACCTCGAATCCCTGTGGCCAATGTTCCCTCTAATTTTTTGTAGTATGTGTGCGCAGAAATTTTGGTATGTGCGCACTTTTTTGGAAATGACTAATATTTGTGCAAAAACCACAGAAGAAATTTTGGCGTTCTAACCGGGTAATAAGTGGGCCAACAACAAACTTTCTCAACCTGCCAACCAAGCACGTTGTTACATTACATCGAAATACGTCTGTACGCAGTGCGCAGAGGGAACACTGCCTGTGGCTATGTCACCTGGCACTGAACAAGGGCATAGCAGCCCCAAAATTGGGAAAGGGTGCAATTTGTTTTAGTTTACACGAAACTTACTCGTGATTTTCGCTTTGAACAGGGCCAGACACAAGCGAGCAGCTACTTATATATCTCAAGCTCCTCACAAAATGACAGCAATATAAGTGCAGAATTTCATATATCTCAGTCAGTTCGTTTGGAGTAAGAATTGATAGTAAACCAAAAAATGTTGAGTTATCAGTGAACCACTTACAAATAGAGCAAAATAGTGTTGAAAAAGACATATGAGTTTATGCCTCACAGGAAATGCCTCAAAATCACTTTTCAAAAAACATTTGGAACAGGACCCAGGCTACATTGATGTCAATGAATATACTTTTTCTTGGATTTCAATGCATTATATGAAAAATTATCAAAGAATACAGCAAACGGAATATAAAGAATAAAGTTTTTCAGGAACGTAGTATGTGTACCAAGTTAAAGATATTCAATTTTTCTTATTTTGGTTATATTACAAGTTCTAGCGAAATGACTCACGTAGTATTGGTACCAAGATGGCAGATGCCGGAACGTCGTATGTGTGCCAGGTTAGGCCATAATTTCATTACAATTTCCGATTTTTGTTTTATTATGAGTTCGGCGACTAGTTAAGTGACATCATAGTATTTGTTCCTAAAATTATGACCTAACCCCGTACCTGGTACATATACTACGTTCCAGTGTCCGCCATCTTGGTTCAAATACCTCAACCTCAAATTTTGGAAAGTTAAATTGTGTACCAGTCACAATAATGAAGCAAAGTAATTTTACCTAAATGATCAAAAGTTTTGATTATCAGAAAGAAGAATTGTGAAATGCCAAACTATTCAGATATGAGCAATAATACATTTGTGATAAAGCAGTCAATTCAACTGTTATTTCATGTTGCAATAAATTCACTTTCCTTGAACTAGATTGACCAAACATGGGCTGCTGATGGATTGCACAATTAACGTATGATTAACCTATTGACCAGAATCGGCCAAAGAAGATTTCAATTATTATATACCCACCCTCTTCGTTTACAGCTTTATAGGACGGGAAAATATATTGCTATTTCAAGAAATACAGCATATTAACCACCTGTCTGTCATCATCTGTTTACTTAGCACTTCAATCACTGGTACAAACTGGCATCTTATCAGAAAAACTAATCAATCATTGACTGAGAGTAAACAAAGGGCGCAGTAATATTACAGAGGAATTTCGCAACAATTCAGAAGTGCAATAAACTGAACAAAATATCCAGCCAATACAAGGGAAACTTGCTTTCCCATTTCCATTACAAAACTACAAATCAGACAGACTAGCAGGAATGAAAACATAAAAAAAGTGGGAAAAACTCAAGTGTGATGATTATGTTTAAATATTGCATAAGAAATACAATGACAGAAAAGTTGACAGAATCAAACACCCTTACAGATTTTCATTTAACACATAAGAAAGCTTTCAACAGTAAAGTTAAAATAAAATTCATATCATCCAGCAAAGGGTCCAATTATTATCTGTGGAAAGGTAAATGACAATCCAATATATATATTCTGTCACATGTTGTGCCAGCCCAGACCATTTAACTGCAATTAATTCTGTCAGGAAAATCCTTTGTATGTAAGTGTGATAATTAATCATGCATGACTGGGAAGATTGAAAAATCTAATTCATTGAATAATCCATCTAATTCATTTACCATCTTTGCCTGCTTCGAGATTGATTGGGCATACAATTTGATCAATCTCTATTACACTTCAACTAATATCGTGGGCATTTTTAAAAATGCAATGCAATATCGTTTTCTTGGAATAGGAGTAAGAGTTAGGTTTTCTAATCTAGGCTAGTTCATCACTTGGATATACATACTAATAGCAATTATCAACGTAGTTTACACTGCATCAAGCCTAATTGGACATCAAAGTTTGGTGATTAGGCACATTCAACAATTAAACTATGGATATTTGCCTAAGAATTACCGTAAATTTTAATATATTATTCACATCATTTACAGTAAGTTTTACAATAAATTTTATGACATCAATATACGGTGTAACCTATCGACATATGCTCAACAGTAATTAAATAAAATATATTTATATGAAATGAAGTAAATCAAATCGAATTGGTTTCCAGAATTCCGATTCCAAGTGAGAGATAAGAACCTTTTCATTCATTTACTAGAGTGGAAATTATCAATTAACTGATAGAATTCTGATTCTTAATACATTGAGGAAACCTCTAAAATCTTTGCTTTGAACAATGCTCCTGACAAGCAGACACTTAAAAGTATTGAGATATTTACAGTTTGCTCAATAGTTTACAAACCTCTAGGTCAGGGTGGTCCAAGGTGGTCGGCCTCGCGAGCCACACTATAATTTTTGTATTGTTTGCGGGCCACAATAGTGCTAAGAATAGGTAAACAGTGCCATACAAAACAAACACTTTTATTGTACAAACACATTGGTCATTATTTGTCATTTATCAAGCTAAACATGCAAAAAACTCCAAAAAACTCATTTAAACGTTCAAAAGTTTTACTATATCTACATTCGGCGTAAGACTTCAAAACCTTCACAACGGAGGAAGTGCCATACGAAGAAAATGCCGTTTTTGTTATTATATTAAGCAAGCATTGTGGTATTTTCCCTCCCGTATCTTGTCAAAAACATGTTCGAATTGGTCAGCTTTTATTTCAAACTCATGTTTGCAAAATAACTTACAAATAACTGCAGCCTGATTGATCACCGATTTTTACCAAATTTGAGATACATGAAGGTAATTACTATATTTTCTGACATATAGGCAGCATTTTTTGTATTACGGTTCAGGCTGTTGCAGAAAAAACACTCGGCAGGAATTATATTGGTCGACCATTACATTAATATTTAGTTATCAGGCATAGTAAACCTAGGCTAATAGATTCCGAATTAGATTTTTAGATTTTGTTAGCATATATTCCCGACCGAAAATATAGAAACCAGGTAACAATTTAGACTAGCCAACCACTTTATTCAATTTCGCTAGTTGCCTCAGCTAGCCATAACACAAGTCAATTCGATGACATTGGCAATGTAACAATAAGTCAGAAGATTTTTCTGGTTATTTTTATGAGGAAACAACACCAAATTCAATTTTTTGTTTACCCTTGCGCGAATGCGACGCGGGCCACAAAAAAGGAAGCGGCGGGCCACATGTGGCCCGCGGGCCTGGGTTTGGACCACCCTGCTCTAGATTCACAAAATTTTTGTACCTTTAGGAGACAAAGATGGTTTGAGTTACACATTTAATTTCCAGTCATCGTTGCGAGTTGTTTAAAATATTACAAATACATGTGGATGTATAAGACAGTTGGTCATTTTTATCACAATTGCAACATCTACTATTGGCCTAATGCACTGGTACAACTCTAACTGCTTTAATGTTCTATAAATTCACATGCAATTGTATGGAATTATTTTTATATAACTTCCAAAAATTGTATAAAATCTCCGGCCAATACTGTAGCGTCTAATATACATATTGGCCATACATAATATTAAATTAAATAACAAATTGTGTTAAGTCTGATTGACAACGACACACCCGGTTTCAACTTCTTTCTGTGAAATGACTAATGGATGTGAGAAATCAACTCATCAAACATGGCAAATTTGTTAAAGCACCGTAAACCATAAGTAATTTGTAACTAGTGAACAGACGAAAGTGACCCACATGCTGGGTCATACCTGATTTCAATGTAGGTATTCCAATTCTCTTAGCATTGATAAAACAGACTAGATAATTGACATATTGGCGGCATACTACATTTGATTGTAGATAATGCATTACCGTTTCATTAGAACTAATTTTCATTCAATCGTTCATTTAGGCTCTGCAACCTCGTCACATTAGTGACAAGTGATTTACTGTCTAGTGAATGGTTAAGCGTCAGTTATAACTCATAACATTTTCTTATGTTATTTTCTTACAAAACAATAGTACAATCATTATGATAGTTAAAATAATAATAATTACGAAGATTTTCACATTGTATTATCGGAATTTGTAAATTCAATGCAAAATACAATGAATGGGTTGGTTTGCAGTTAATTCACCTAGGATTGACTTATCCACGTGACTGAAAACTGATGACATCAGTAGGTTCTCCCCAACTTTCAATCAAATAAAAAAATAATAATGAGAGAGAAATGGAAAAAAGCTCTCTCGTTTCACAGTGCCACTCAATAGCCACAATTCGGCGTGGCATGGACACACCCCGTTTACATACAGCTTTTATAGGACTATCGAATATACATTAATATCACCTGTCTGTCATCAACTGTTTACATAGCACTCCAATTTCCGGTAGTAACTGTCATCTCAGCAGAAAAACTATTTAATCATTGACTAAGGTTAAAGATAGGACACAGAAATTCTACAGAGAAATATCGCAATATTCTGGAACACAAAAACATTGGAAAAATGGACAAAACTTTGGAATTAGGTTTAAGAAACATACAAACATTATTTAAAAAAAAATTAAAGCTACAAATAGATAACTAACTGAATAGTATGCTACCACAAGAGATCCAGGGCCAGCATTACCCTTTGGAATGTCCATAACAATACAATCGATTATGTCTCATGACTAACTAGTCGCAAAATATAGTGCCTAGAAAGTCTTTTCAAGTATGTGATATTTGGTCATGTGTGACTGGGAGAGGTAAAAAAATTGAACTCATTGATGAAAATATCAAATGGTACAATAGAGCCTTCGAATTTCAGGAACCCATTCTAAATCCTTCGATCCAAAAATATTAATGAACCGTGACTATGAAAATGAAAGTTCCTACAAAATATTTACTAGAAATTGAACACAAGCTACCCTTATACTGACTTACTTTACACTTCATTCATAAAAACCTTTAATCTTGTGGCTAAAATCTTTGAGGGGTAAAACTCTACCCACACTAAAAATTCTAAACAAAATTACATGCTTTTCATGTGGCCTTCAATGTGTATGTCACTAAACCCTGACTCCAGAAAAATTTCTTCCTATTGGTCACCATATTAAATTTTAAAAGAATATTTTTTTGGAAAATAATTACGAGAGTTGGCAAATCGTTCAAAACCATTATCTGGATCAAAATATTTGAAAACCTGCCATTCAAAAGTATTGATAGTTAAACCTAGTCCCCTACCATAACTGATATTTTAATAAATATTTTACATATTGTATTTATCGTAAATGTTTTATTTTATTTTGAAATCCGTGTTTAAGAATCAATAAATTCACTTTATCTTTCTATGTCCACTACTTTTGTTGGCTTTATTGTTATGCAACAATAGAGGTAGGCACTTCTTGCTAAAATTGAATTTGAAGTGCGCATTGATTTTTTTCTTGATAATTTAGCGTCGCACAAAGAACAAAGTTTCGGTACGGCTGGTCTAGTCAATTGTCGCTTTTACCAAACTACACTTTGATTACTGCAACTAAGCTTGGATAAAATGATAGATAGATGACCATTGAGTTTTTTGATTTAAACCTAGATTTTTGAACCACTGAAACTGGCAAACTGGATTTTCGAATCACTGAAACTGGCAAATATCTAACAAAACCAATAAAACATGACAACATGTACAACCATGTACAAGCAAGCAGCCACTTATATCTTTAAAAAGCTCCTAACAAACTTACTTTACCTTTTAAAGTTATTCAAGAAATAAAGCGCGGAATTTCATATATCTCGGTCGTGAAGTTTGGAGTATGGACTGTTAGTAAGCTAAAACATGTTGAGTTATCAGATTCACAATCAGCGGCCGTCAAAGGTGAAATGTGTAGCTGTGCTGGTATGTATGTTTTACTCCAAAATACCATATGTTAGTGTTCTATTAACGGAAAATAAACCAGACTCTGAGATTATAAAAAGTAGCAGTTGTAAACATTGCTCCATATCACTAAGGAGGAAAATAGTCTGTTACATTTTATACATTTTCATATTATTACAAATGCCAGAAGCGCAGCCAGCCAGAATCGTGGGCATAAATATTTGATTCAACTTCGGTAATAATGATATAGATACCAATCCAGCATCATGGCCCAATTTTGGAGATTTGCAATGTCTAAAATAGCACTTTTTCATATGGCGGGGAATCCTAAAGTAAAAGTTACGGTGTATTCTGTTCATGTAGTTAATATGTTATAAAACGATTTTAGAGCCTTAATATTCACTCTTTCATTTTCAGTTGGAACTTTTTTAGTAACTGATTTACCCTTTTAATTATACTTAACGTCTCTATGCCGATGCTCGCAAAATAACAAGTTTTTTTGAGATGGGAAGATTTCCAAAAATATAGTTTATCGACATAATATCGATGACGGCCTAAATAACCGCGTTGAGCTGACCAAAACAATAGGCGACTTAAATATCATTTGCTCTGCAAAAATACCACACGCTATTGGGGACTTCTTAGGTCTCTCGGAAATATTATAAAAAAGCAGGATTTTAGGGCTGGCCCTCTCGCTGCGCCAATAACAACAGTAAGTTTCAGCCAGTGCTCTGGCTTCTCTTTAGATTGTAGATTAAATTATCCGAATATCTCATATTTATTGAAATTTTCCTATTTGATAAAATTATTTGGTCACCCTTACACACTTTTGTTCAGTATACTTTCTATTCACCATCTCACAAAACGTTTTAGATGCACGCCAATGAGATATATCAATAAACACCAATTTCCTTAATTAAGTATGATTTATGAAAAACGTCAATTCCACTTCTAGTCATAGACCACTTATGAAAACGTAATCCGGCCGTCTATAGAAAAAAGGTTGTGCACCCCTGACTTACAAGTAGAGCAAAATAGTGTTGACAAAGACAAATGAGTTTATTTCTCCCAGAAAATGCTGCAAAATCGCTTTTCAAAAAACATTTGGGACAGGACCTAGGCTACGTATATAACACTGCATATACCCTATATAGGTAATTATACAATTAATCTTTGTTTTCAATGCTATATATGAAAAATTATCAAACAATATAGCCCAAGTTTTTCATATCAAATTTTGGAAAGTTTAATTGGGTATCAGCTATACTAATGCAGCAAAGTAATTTTACATGGATGATTGAAAGTTTTGATTATTAAAATAAAGAATTGTGAAATGCCAAACTATTAAGATATGAGCAATAATACATTTGAGATAAAGCAGTTAATTTCACTATTATTTCATGTTGCATTAAATTCACTTTCCTTGAACTAGATAGACCAAACATGGGCTGCTGATGGATTGCACAATTGAAGTATGATTAACTTACTGACCAGAATCAGCCAAAGAAGATTTCAATTAGTATATACCCAACCTCTTCGCATACGGCTTTATAGGACTGGCAAATATATCGTTATTTCAAGAAATACAGCATTTAAATCACCCATCTGTCGTCATCTGTTTACTTAACACTTCAATATCTGGTACTAACTGGCATCTTATCAGAAAAACTAGTAAATCATTGACTAAGAGTAAACAAAGGGCGCAGTAATATTACAAAGGAATTTTGCAACAATTCAGAAGCGCAATAAACTGAACAAAATATCCAGCCAATACAAGGGAAACTTGCTTCAACATTTCTACTACAAAACTACAAATCAGACAGACCAGCAGGAATGAAAACATCAAAAAGTGGCAGAACTTGAGTTTGATAATTATGTTTACATATTGCATAAGAAATACATTCACAGAAAAGATCGAACACTCATACAGATTTTCTCTTAACACATTAGAAAGCTTCCAATAGTGAAGAATAAATAAAATTAATATCATCCCGCAAGGGGTCCAATTATTATCTGTGGCAGGGTACATGACAATCCGATATATTCTGTCACATGTTGTGCCAGACCAATTAACTGCAATTCATTGTGGCAGGTAAATCCTTTGCATGTATGTGTGATAATTTATCATGCATGACTGGAGAGGTTGAAAAATCTAATTCATTGAATAATTCATCTAATTCATTTACCATCTTTGCCTGCATCGAGATTGATTGGGCATACAATTTGATCAATCTCTATTACACTTCAACTAATATCGTGAGCATTTTTAAAAATGCAATGCAATATCGTTCTCTTGGAATAGGAGTAAGAGTTAGGTTTTTTAATATAGGCTAGTTCATCACTCGGATATGCATATTAATAGCAATTATCAATGTAGTTTACACTGCATCAAGCCTAATTGGACATCAAAGTTTGGTGATTAGGCACATTCAACAATTAAACTATGGATATTTGCCTAAGAATTACCGTAAATTTTAATATATTATTCACATCATTTACAGTAAGTTTTACAATAAATTTTATGACATCAATATACGGTGTAACCTATCGACATATGCTCAACAGTGATTGAATAAAATATATTTATATGAAATGAAGTAAATCAAATCGGATTGGTTTCCAGAATTCCGATTCCAAGTGAGAGATAAGAACTTTTTCATTCATTTATTAGAGTGAAAATTACCAATTAACCGATAGAATTCTGATTCTAAATACATTGAAACCTCTAAAATCTTTGCTTTGAACAATGCTCCTGACAAGCAGACACTTAAAAGTATTGAGATATTTACAGTTTGCTCAATAGTCCACAAACCTCTAGGTTCACAAAATTTTTGTACCTTTAGGAGACAAAGATGGTTTGAGTTACACATTTAATTTTCAGTCATCGTTGCGAGTTGTTTAAAATATTACAAATACATGTGGATGTATAAGACAGTTGGGCATTTTTATCACAATTGCAACATCTACTGGTGGCCTGATGCACTGGTACAACTCTAACTGCCTAAATATTCTATAAATTCACATGTAATTGTATGTAATTATTTTTATATAACTTCCAAAAATTGTATAAAATCTCCGGCCAATACTGTAGCATCTAATATACATATTGGCCATACATAATATTAAATAACAAATTGTGTTAAGTCTGATTGACAACGACACACCCAGTTTCAACTTCTTTCTGTGAAATGACTAATGGATGTGAGAAATCAACTCATCAAACATGGCCAATTTGTTAAAGCACCTTAAACCATAAGTAATTTGTATCTAGTGAACAGACGAAAGTGACCCACATGCTGGGTCATACCTGGTTTCAATGTAGGTATTCCAATTCTCTTAGCATTGATAAAACAGACTAGATAATTGACATATTAGCCGCATACTACGTTTGATTGTAGATAATGCATTAAAAAATTAAAAAAAAAAAAAAAAATATTGTCGAATATATCAAAAACAAACGTTTCATTAGAACTAATTTCCATCAATCGTTTATTTAGGCTCTGCAACCTCGTCACATTAGTGACAAGTGATTTACTGTCTAGTGAATGGTTAAGCGTCAGTTATAACCCATAACATTTTCTTGTGTTATTTTCTTACAAAACAATAGTACAATCATTATGATAGTTAAAATAATAATAATTACGGAGAATTTCACATTGTATTTTCGGAATTTGTAAATTCAATGCAAAATACAATAAATGGGTTGGTTTGCATAAGTTAATTCACCTAGGATTGACTTATCCATGTGACTGAAAACTGATGACATCATTAGGTTCTCTCAGACCTTCAATCAAATGAAAAAATAAATATGAGAGAGAAACGAAAAAAAGCTCTCTCGTTTCACAGTGGCACTCAACAGACACAATTCAAAAACTGGCGAGGCATGGACACACCCCGTTTACATACAGCTTTTATAAGACTATCGAATATACATTTATAATCACATGTTGTCATCAACTGTTTACATAGCACTCCAATTTCTGGTAGTAACTGTCATCTCATCAGAAAAACTATTTAATCATTGACTAAGGTTAAAGATAGGACACAGAAATATTACAGAGAAATTTCGCAATAATCTGGAATACAAAAACATTGGAAAAATGGACAAAACTTTGGAATTAGGTTTAAGAAACATACAAACATTATTCACAAAAAAATTAAAGCTACAAATAGTTAAATAAATGAATAGTATTCTACCACAAGATATCCAGGGCCAGCAACAACCTTTGGAATGTGCATAACAATACAATCGATTATGTCTCATGACTAACTAGTCGCAAAATATAGTGCCTGGAAAGTCCTTTCGAGTATGTGATATTTGGTCATGCGTGACTGGGAGAGTTAAAAAAATTGAACTCAGGGAAGAAAATATCAAATGGTACGATAATGCCTTCGCATTTTCAGGAACCCATTCTAAATCCTTCAATCCAAAAATATTAATGAACCGTGACTATGAAAATGAAAGTTCCTACAGAATATTTACTAGAAATTGAACACAAGCTACCCTTATACTGACTTACTTTACGCTTCATTCATAAAAACCTTTAATTTTGTGGCTAAAATCTTTGAGGGGTAAAACCTTACCCACACTAAAAATTCTAAACAAAATTACATGCTTTTTATGTGGACCTTCAATGTGTATGTCACTAAACCCTGACTCCAAAAAATTCCTTCCTATTGGTCACCATATTAAATTTAATAAGCTTATACTTTGATAATAATTACGAGAGTTGGCAAATCGTTCAAAACCATCATCTGGATCAAAATATTTGAAAACCTGAAAAATTTGATTTCAAGCCCTGGATTCTCCCAATAAATGTTTGAGTCATACATATTAATTATACAAATTGTATGTTCATTCAAGCCTGATGCAGACTTAATCAAATTGGTTGATACTATTAATAAATTTATAGCTCAACCTTAATCTTGCCTTCATTTGTGAAATCAATTTAATTAAGGAAAATCATTTACATTTTACTCTTCCAAAATAGGACATCAATCAAAAATACATAATCAAAAATTCATCACAAGGTTACTGAAAAATTTCCTGGGATTAACAAAATTGGAATATTACTTCTAAATACCACAAACATTTACCACAAAATGCAACCACTGAGTAGTGACAGTCAGGGGTGCGGTAGAGTGCGTATCCCTAATGCTTAGCCCGATGCGGACAATGCCAAGATTTACAGCTTCGTTCTGAAAACAGCTTTTCCCAGGCAATTACTGATAAGTGGAAATATTACCTTACGAATGAATCATACATAAGTTAAACAATTGAAAGTATTTCAGCACAAAGATTTTGAGCTTTGCAGTGATCTGTTACTTCATGCCACAAAATTTTTGATCTGTTGACTGCAATTCTATTTCCCCTGGGATAAGCCAGGGCTGTGCAACAGGCAGTCTGTGGGTCACAACCTGGCCAGCAAAGCCATCAAGTGTGGCTCTTGTCAACACTCAGATTTTTTCCCAATAAAGCATCCTAAAAAAATCCTAATCCGACAGTTTATGTTTAAAAAGGCACCCACATGGATAAAAAACATAATGTTTTATGCTCTTGTCGCTGTTAAACTAACCATGGGACAACTAATGAGATAAACAGAGGATGGTGGGACACTAAACCTCACTTCCAGCAAACAAAACAACATTAATGCTGAAAACTAATGTTGCAGTAGGGCAGTAGCAGAAAAATACAGATAAATAAATTTCAAATGAATGAATTTGGAAACATTAGGCCATCTGTCAAAAATCACCAATAATATTTGACTTTACATTCAAAGTAAATTACTAATGACAGTATGAAACGTTCAAAATTTTAAACTTTGGCCTGCTCATTTCAGTCATTAGCCTACTGGGAGTTAACATTGTGCCTGGCTTAAACTTGCCACCAATTATAATCATGCAATTCTCCTAAATAAGTTGCTAAAAAGAAATTCTATAACTCATGTTGCAGGGTGCCATATCCAACATGGATGAAGCCTCGCCTATGAGAGGGTTAGTCTAACAATAAACCAAACTGAGAAAGAAGTCGAACCTAAAATACTAACAAAAGCCGGACTTTGAGACATGACATCCGAGGTAACCATAGCAGCCACGGATCATTGAATAAACAACCAAGGGTACCGGTAATTATTTCATGGATGCGCTAAGGACTATTGTTTTGTTTTTTTGGCGCAGTACTGAATTCCAGTACACATCAACGAACAATTTTACTAAGCTAAGTGATGTTTCAAATATACACTCATGGATCTCTACAGAGGCTGGGTGCTGGAGGTAATTATATACATGAAAAGAGGTTGTTAAACTCACAGTGATATGGATCTAGTATGACAGCACATGAGACATAAGAAGCACTAATATTATAAAAATAGGATGATGAAAACGAGTACGATACCGGTACCAGTTCCATATTATAAAAGCATGGCTAAAATATATAAACATGACTATGTTAACAAGCCCAATTCCAGATGAAATTAACCTATTTCTAAACATGTACTTGCCCTAATGTCCATGTGACACGCACAACATGGACACTCATTTGATCCATGTGGAGTCAAGTCAAAATAGGCTGGCGAAGATGACTTGTCACATGCTAATCTGTACCAGTAGCTGGTAAGGTTTCCTACTTCCCATTGTATTCCATTGTATGAAAGCAAAAATTGAGACTACTACTTAAGAACTATTCAATTCGAGAAAATAAAAATCCTAAGGCTCAAAAGCCTCAATTGAATGGAAAGTAAAATAAGTGTTAATATAGCCTACTCTAATGACAGGAAGATGCAAAATGAAATATAAAATATCTTCTGAATTTAAGAATTAAAACAAAAATGTAGAGAACACACAAAAAATATTCAGTCACAATTTCCTATACCCGCATGTCCTAATCAGAAACAAATATTGAATTGGTTGATCTTTAAGAAAAAAGTCCAAAAAAGTAAACTTAATATATAAGTGTTATTAGGAAAATTAGCATGGTGTTCGATACAATATTTAAAATTCAATTTAAAAGCAAAGATTTCCAAGTTAAACTGTTGAATGTTACTGTATGATTGTACGAGTTGTATTTCCAATCAATCTTGATTCAAAATTTGACCATAATTTTATTTCAATTTTCCTTATTTCAGTTCTATTACGAGTTCGTGGACCATCCAAGTGACTCCCGTACCGGAAATTATAGCCTAACCCTAACTTGGTACACATACTACGTACTGGTGTCTGCCACAGTGGTTCACATACTTTGAGAGTACTAATTTTTTTAATGAAAAAAAACAACTGTATCTTAATCCTAATAAAATTATTTGGTCACCCTTAGACACTTTTGTTCAGTATACTTTTTATTTACCATCTTACAAAACGTTTTAGATGCACGCCAATGAGATATATCAATAAACACCAATTTCCCTAATTAAGTATAATTTATAAAAAACGTCAATTCCACTTCCAGTCATAGACCACTTCTGAAAACGTAATCCGGCCGTCTATAGAAGGGATTAGGATTAGGATTAGGATTTACATATTTATCCCGGGGGAGAGGAAAGCCGATAAGACGGCTTATCCATATGGCGAACCACGGCCTCTCGTCCGGTTACCATTCCAAGTCGGGTATGGGATTAGTTTTACTGTATTGTTTGTTTTCGGAAGCATGGACTTGGTGGTGGAGGAAGCCGTAACCGACCAGCGGTTACGTGAACCACCCAACGACGGCGAGGAGTCCAGCAATCCTCTCGCACATAACCATCCCTGCATGGGATTCGAACCGCGTATTCCTAACGCTTAGCCCGTTGAGCCACACCGCCGCGCCGCCGCCGCGAAAAAAGGTTGTGCCCCTCTGACTTACAAGTAGAGCAAAATGGTGTTGACAGAGACACATGAGTTTATGTCTCACAGCGAATGCTGCAAAATCACTATTCAAAAAACATTTGGGACAGGACCCAGGCTACGTATATAACACTGCGTATACCTTATATAGGTAATTATACAATTAATCTTCGTTTTCAATGCAATATATGAAAAATTATCAAACAATATAGCCCTAGATTTTCCTATCAAATTTTGGAAAGTTAAATTGGGTATCAGCTATAATAATGCAGCAAAGTAATTTTACCTGAATGATTGAAAGTTTTGATTATTAAAATAAAGAATTGTGAAATGCCAAACTATTAAGATATGAGCAATAATACATTTAAGATAAATCAGTTAATTTCACTGTTATTTCATGTTGCATTAAATTCACTTTCCTTGAACTAGATTGACCAAACATGGGCTGCTGATGGATTGCACAATTAAGGTATGATTAACCTATTGACCAGAATCGGCCAAAGAAGATTTCAATTATTATATACCCACCCCCTTTGTTTACGGCTTTATAGGACGGGAAAATATATTGCTATTTCAAGAAATACAGCATATTAATCACCTGTCTGTCATCATCTGTTTACTTAGCACTTCAATATCTGGTACAAACTGGCATTTATCAGAAAAACTAATAAATCATTGACTGAGAGTAAACAAAGGGCGCAGTAATATTACAAAGGAATTTTGCAACAATTCAGAAGCACAATAAACTGAACAAAATATCCAGCCAATACAAGGGAAACTTGCTTTAACATTTCTACTACAAAACTACAAATCAGACAGACCAGCAGGAATGAAAACATTAAAAAAGTGGCAGAACTTGAGTTTGATAATTATGTTTACATATTGCATAAGAAATACATTCACAGAAAAGATCGAACACTCATACAGATTTTCATTTAGCACATGAGAAAGCTTTCAATAGTAAAGTTTAAATAAAATTAATATCATCCGCAAGGGGTCCAATTATTATCTGTGGTAGGATACATGAGAATTCAATATATTCGGTCACATTTTGTGCCAGACCAATTAACTGCAATTCATTCTGGCATGAAAATCCTTTGTATGTATGTGTGATAAATGATCATGCATGACTGGGGAGGTTGAAAAATCTAATCATTGATTAATTCGTCTACCGGTAATTCATTTACCATCATTGCCTGCATCGAGATTGATTGGGATTTGATTGGGACAGCGTCCAATTCTTTTAGCATTGATAACACAGATTAGATAATTGACATATTTGCTACATTTGATTGTAGATAATGCATTATTGTTGAATATATCAAAAATAAACGCGAACCGTTTCATTAGAACTAATTTTCATTCAATCGTTTATTTAAGCTCTGCAACCTCGTCACATTAGTGACGAGTGCTTTACTGTCTAGTGAAAGGTTAAGCGTGAGTAATAGCCCATAACATTTTCTTGTGTTATTTTCTTACAAAACAATAGTACAATCATTATGATAGATAGTTACTGAGAATTTCACATTGTATTTTCGGAATTTGCAAATTCAATGCAAAATACAATGAATGGGTTGGTTTGCTTAAGTTAATTCACCTAGGATTGACTTATACACGTGACTGAAAACTGATGACATCAGTAGGTTCTCTCCAACTTTCAATCAATTGAAAAAATAAATATGAGAGAGAAATGGAAAAAAGCTCTCTCGTTTCACAGTGGCACTCAACAGACACAATTCAAAAACTGGCGTGGCATAGACACACCCCGTTTACATACAGCTTCTATAGGACTATCGAATATACATTTATAATCACATGTTGTCATCAACTGTTTACATAGCACTCCAATTTCTGGTAGTAACTGTCATCTCATCAGAAAAACTATTTAATCATTGACTAAGGTTAAAGATAGGACACAGAAATATTACAGAGAAAATTTCGCAATAATCTGGAACACAAAAACATTGGAAAAATGGACAAAACTTTGGAATTAGGTTTAAGAAACATACAGACATTATTTACAAAAAAATTAAAGCTACGAATAGTTAATTAAATGAATAGTATTCTATCACAAGATATTCAGCGCCAGCATTACCCTTTGGAATGTGCATAACAATACAACCGATTATGTATCATGACTAATTAGTCGCAAAATATTGTGCCTGGAAAGTCCTTTCGAGTATGTGATATTTGGTCATGTGTGACTGGGAGAGTGAAAAAAATTGAACTCATTGAAGAAAATATCAGAAGGTACAATAGGGCCTACAATATGCTTATTATGTGGGCCTTCAATGTTTATGTCACTAAACCCTGAGTCCAGAAAAATTCCTTCCTATTGGTCATCATATTAAATTTTGAAAGCTTATATTTTGAGAATAATTACGAGAGTTGGCAAATCTTTCAAAACCATCATCTGGGTCAAAATATTTGAAAACCTGAAAAATTTGATTTCAAGCCCTGGATTCTCCCAATAAACGTTTGAGTCATACATATTGATTATATAAATTGTATGTTCATTCAAGCCTGATGCAGACTTAATCAAATTGGTTGATACTATTAATAAATTTATAGCTCAACCTTAATCTTGTCTTCATTTGTGAAATCAATTTAATTAAGGAAAATCATTTACATTTTACTCTTCCAAAATAGGACATCAATCAAAAATACATAATCGAAAATTCATCACAAGGTTACTAAAAAATTTCCTGGGATTGACAAAATTGGAATATTACTTCTAAATACCACAAACATTTACCACAAAATGCCACCACTGAGTAGTGACAGTCAGGGCTGTGGTAGAGTGCGTATCCCTAATGCTTAGCCCGATGCGCACAATGCCAAGATTTACAGCTTCGTTCTGAAAACAGCTTTTCCCAGGCAATTACTGATAAAGGAAATATTACCTTACGAATGGATCATACACAAGTTAAACAATTAAAAGCATTTCAGCACAAAGATTTTGAGCTTTGCAGTAATCTGTTATTTCATGCCACTAAATTTTTGATCTGTTTACTGCAATTCTATTTCCCCTGGGATAAACCAGGGCTGTGCAACAGGCAGTCCGTGGGCCACAACCTGGCCAGCAAAGCCATCAAGTGTGGCTCTTGTCAACACTTCGATTTTTTCCCAATTAAGCATAAAATCGTAATCCGACAGTTTATGTTTGAAAAGGCACTCACATGGATAAAAAACGTAATCTTTTATGCTCTTGTCGCTTTTAAACTAACCACGGGACAACTAATGAGATAAACAGAGGATAGTGGGACACTAAACCTCACTTCCAGCAAACAAAACAACATTAATGCTGAAAACTAATGTTGGGGCAGTAGCAGAAAAATACAGATAAATAAATTTCAAATGAATGAATTTGGAAACATTAGGCCATCTGTCAAAAATCACCAATAATATTTACATTCAAAGTAAATCACTAATGCAACATGCAGTATGCAACATTTAAAATTTTGAACTTTAGCCTGCTCATTTTAGTCATTAGCCTACCGGGAGTTAACATTGTGCCTGGGTTAAACTTGCCACCAATTATAATCATGCAACTCTCTTAAATAAGTTGCTCAAAGAAATTCTATAACTCATGTTGCAGGGTGCCATATCCAACATGGATGCCTAGAGATCGCTCAACCAAGAATTTGATTTATATACCGGTAATATACGTTACAGTTACCGTAGATGTTTCCAACTGAAATTTTTAAATTGATGATTATCGAGAAGCCTCACCTATGAGAGGGTTAGTCTAACAATAAACCATACTGAAAAAGAAGTCAAACCTAAAATACTAACAAAAGCGTGACTTTGAGAAACATTCAAGCGACCCGATATCCCGGTGACTCTATAGTTTACGTAAGAAGACAACCTTAGACATGACATCCGAGGTAACCATAGCAGCGGCAGATCATTGAATATGCAACCAATGGTACCGGTAAATATTTCATAGCTGCGCTAAGGAATATTGTTTTTTTTTGGAGCAGTACTGAATTCCAGTACACATCAACGGACAATATTACTTAATTCAGAAGCTAAGTGATGTTTTAAATATACACTCATGGATCTCTCCAGAGGCTGGGTGCTGGAGGCAATTATATACATGGAAAGAGGTTGCTAAACTCACAGTGATATGGATCTAGTACGACAGCACATGAGAATAAGAAGCACTAACATTATAAAATTAGGATGATGAAAACGAGTATGATACCGGTACCAGTTCCATATTATAAAAGCAAGGCTAAAATATATAAACATGACTACGTTAACAAGCCCAATTCCAGATGAAAGTAACCTATTTTTAAACATGTACTTGCCATAATGTCCATGTGACACGCACAACATGGACACTCATTTGATCCATGTGGAGTCAAGTCAAAATAGGCTGACGAAGATGACTTGTCACATGCTAATCTGTACCAGTAGCTGGTGAGGTTTCCTACTTCCCATTCGATACAATATTTAAAATTTAATTTTAAAGCAAAGATTTCCAAGTTAAATTGTTGAATGTTACTGTATGATTGTACGAGTTGTATTTCCAATCAATCTTGATTCAAAATTTGACCATAATTTTATTTCAATTTTCCCTATTTCAGTTCTATTACAAGTTCGTGGACCATCCAAGTGACTCCCGTACCTCCCGTTCCTAATCCTGTTCATATTATAAATAACCGATACATACATATATATGTTCATTAACATATTATTGAAGAAAAAATATGACACACCGGGAAGATTTTTTCGTAAAATTTGATTGGAGTCAGAAAATATTGAATTCAATTTCAGTAAGACTTCGTTATATATTTTCTAAGTTTTTAGTAAAACATAAAATGAAATGTATATATTCAAGTTAAAATTAACACAAGGATTATCAGTGCATGCTCGATAGTAAGTTATATGAATAGACTGACTGAATCTGATTTATGACCAAAATTTAGATTCCAATAGAAAATTAAAGTTTTTTGTTTATTGGACTGAATACATTTTACTCTGAACAATGCTTCTGACAAGTATCGAGCTAATGGTTTTAGTCCCTCAACTGAAAGCAACAAACATTAGAACTGCATGATTTTAAAATCTTGTCCCTGCTTTACTCCTTGCCAAAGCTCAAAACAGTCTCTTATAGCAGTAGTCGCCAAACTTTTTAAGATGCGGCCCCATTTCAATATTATGGCGTATGATAAGCACTCATGACCCCAAAGTATATGAATACGAGAGTCAAGAAAAATAAATTCATTGAATTTATTCAAACCACTATAAACTAATCACAGTGAAATCTCATTCTCGTGCACTTGCAACATAGCGTTTTCAAAGTGTGACTTGCCATATTTTCCAACGCCTAAATAGACGCCCCACAACTTCCCATAATTTCAGAAAATGTATGTTTCACGCATATTTTGTTCGCCACTGTTTATTGTGATGTCACACTTGTGTCTGTTACAATCCAGTACCTTTATTTCTCTATGTCAGCTCAGGCCTGTGTCGCATTTAGAAAATTCCATCATACGCTCTTGATTTATTGTTATAATTCAGATTATTGTCATTACATAATAGCCTTATTCTAAAACAGGGGTCCGCCACTACTTTTTGGAGCGACCCAAAAAATGTTTTTCTAATTTCTTGCGATCCAAAGATTTGGTAAGCATGTAATTGGTTATCGATTTTAAGACTATTATTGACACTAGCAATTTTCTTGCACAAAATTATTTGACAATTAGCACATAAAATCTTGTTATCTGTCTTAGTTAGCAATTACACACAGCTACTGCTAACTTTGCATTGCTACGAAACAATAAAATTGACTACGTAGTAGGATAATAACAAATAACATTTTGTACAACTATGCAATAAATGTTACCCCGACTTTTGATCCCCTGATATTCTTTCTGTATACTCTACCTGTGTAAAATTATTGGTACTTATTTCAAGAGTGGTTTTACGATTCGGCGCCTATAAACCAGTTTATATGTTTCAGACTATCATTTCGAATCAAAACATTCAACAACCTTCCAATTAAATGTACCGGTAGAAAAGTTAGTCTAGTCTGTCACAGCTATTTGTAGACTAATTTTTGATTACTGCAATTAAAATGAGACTCATACGAAGACAAAATGATCATTGAGTTATTTGATTTGGACTTATATTTACCAAAACACGACTGAAAACTTACAAATAGCATGCGAAAACAAGATAATAATCACCATGAAAATCTGTCTGAGTGACACAAAAGTGTTTGAGTGTATGCTAAAACGCTTATTGTTACATCAAATTTTGCACTTATGCTGATTGGCCAATGTTACGGCAGTAAATAAAGATGTCGATGCTCAGGAAAACATCCATAATTTTATTCAGATGTTCATTAAGTTGTGATAGATAAATAAGCTACACAGACACAATTCTTATATTTACGGAAAATTGCAATTGTTTTGCGACTAAGAGTAGACAGTTTTGGGTCACAACCCTGTATTTGCAGATCCCCGTATAAAAGATATCACTATAATTCAGAATATCCAAATTTGCTATGTAGTGCTAGTCAGCTCGGTGTAGAATGCACACAATAGAATATTAAAAAATAAAACAAGAATACAATGCCGGACACTGGGTGACCCCTAAAATATTTAGAGCAACCCAACTTGGGGTTGAGACCCACAATTTGGTGACCACTGTCCTATAGCTTTTCTTACCAGTAACAAGAACATCTATTTAATGTTTGTTTCCTGCCTTTCACGTTGAAATAGGCTCTGTATAAGCTTCCACTGATATACAATATTTGAAGCCTGAAATCTTTCCTATTCAAAAGTGTGAATGGTTTAAACACGACATTTTAACCTGCAATGCTAACATAGGTAAGGCTTATGTAGAGCTTTTTAGCCACATGGCCCAAAAGAGTTTTATAAGAAGTCAAATATAAAATAAAATTTTTACTGAGGCCTGGGAAATTTCTATTTTTAATCTGAATCATTTGATTTATTTTCTTATCTGTGCTTATATCAGGTTGGGATAATAAGATAAACAGAGAAAGGTGGGACAATAACTGAATCCAACTCATGAAAACCAGGAAAGAAAGCATATAAAAAAATTAATGGCCAGGCCTAATTTCTGCTAATTGATGCGACTCATCATGCTAAGCGTTAGAAATACTCTCGCCGCCGCACCACTGATTTTACCTTGCGTGGGTTGGCAGGTTTGAATCCTGTAATGGATAATTATGTACAAGATGATTGTTGGACTCCTCCCCACCGTAGGGTGGTTCACGTAACCACAGGTCAGTTGCAACTCCCTTAACTATGAAGTACAGGCATCCGAAATCAAATAACTGGCTAACTAATCCCATACCCGACAGGACAGGTTTTCCATATGATTAAGTGGTGTTATTATTACCTTTCCTCTTCCTCAGGATATTTAAATTCTCTTCTATCCTATCTATCCTAATAATAATCTTCTTTTTACAATAAAATAAGTTGTTGTAGATCAACATCCTCAAATTAATAGTAAATTTAAGCTAAATCTCCAACTTCAAGAATTCCAAAGTTTCGCCTGTTTTTTCAATACTTTGCCTTCATGATGTGTAAAATTATTTAGGCCGGAAGTTACACCTAAGTCACCATGGATACCGAAAAGAATATTGCTCATCGTTGCCGCTAAGTGGCTGCATTTAAGTTCCCACAAAATATCATATTAGATGAAAAAAAGGGTGATTACAATTGGTTTGATAATTTACAAAATCATTGCATAAAATTATTTGATGTAAAGTCGTAGTTGAGTTGAAATTAAATGTCTTGATCTTCAGATGTCAATCATTCAAAGACCACGTTGATGAATTTTGTTGTTCTATACTGTCACCTAGTGTGAATTTTCTAATATTCGCCCAAGTCAGTCATGATTATTAGGACAAGAAAGCAATGCTCAAATATATGGATACGTTAACCATAACTTTGACGCTACCGGTACCCTCAAAAAATTTCCGAGTTTTGCGTAGCAAGGATTTACAGAATCAAACCGGACAGCCAGTGTTTCCATGGATGAAATAATACAGCGAAATTTTAGATGATATATAAGATTTCATACGAAATTTAGGAAAAAAAATAAATGTAATAGGTCTTCAACCACTATAAATTTCAAAGCAATTGGTCCAGTATTCATAAAGAAAAGCGATTTTTTAATGATGACGAATAACAAGAACAACAACATAATATTAAAACATTCGTTATGTCCATTAACGTGTCCAATAAGTAGCAGAGTGTTCATATACAGTAAGAAACGTGTTTCATAAAATAACTCACTCGGAAGAAAAGAGTCATATGTCTGAACGAATTCGAAAGCTCTTCTGATAAACAAAAAACGATGCTCCCGAAGTATGGGAACCAAGATGGCGGACATCGGAACGTAACATGGGTAACAGGTCAGGGTTAGGCGATAATTTTTTTCCAATTTTCCTTATTTTAGTCTTATTATCAGTTCGAAGACTAGCCAAGAGCCTCCCGTAGTATTTATACCTAAAATTATGGCCTAACCCTAACCTAGTACACATATTACATTCCGCCACATATTACATTGATGTCCGCCATCTTGGTTTGCATACTTCGGGAGCCCCCAAAAAGCTATCATTGCTATAAAAAGACATGTCAGGTCGGCATTGGTGATCAGAGACAGGAGTGTACCCAGGAATTTTCGAAGGGGGATTCTGAACTTTGTAATTGCCAAGTTAGACCATAACAGCTAGCAGAACCGGCTCAGGGTCTAAAAAGCGTTCTAAGCTATAAAAAATTTCTATGTGTGATACGAAAAAATTTGTTTTATTTACATTTTAGAAGAGGGGTCTGACCCTGATCTGATCTTCAAACTCAATATTTCAAACTTGCAATGTCAACATTGTCAAGTCCGACACTCCGAGTACCAGGGCATTTCAATTTTTTTTTTATCATTCTTTATTGTTAAAAATGTCTTCACCCCTCCCATTTCAAAGAAAAAACACAATCCTGCAAAATATTGTTCATATTTGTCCAATTTACTTTCAAAAATTTTAAAACACACAAAAACAGCTAAAAGTCTAAGTACATAGAGAGAACGGCGAGTCTGAATTCAGAAGTATAAAATCCATATCTAGATAGTTTCATATTACAGAATTCTACCCTGCTTGTCAGGATGTGATTATTCTGCCCAGTCATGCTTCAGTGACCATAAGCGGGAGAGCTTTTTGAGATTGAATAGTTTAATCCAGGGGTAGGCAACCTCTAATATAAGAGGGCCAGATACAAATAACTTGGTGAAACCGCGGGACGCACCTTTTTAACATAGGCTTTCTAGTAGTCGCAGGCACAAAAAGTTTGGCTATTGAAATTATGACATGTGTAGTTCGCTTCTGTGACGTCATAAGCATAAATAATAAATTGAACTTGGGTATGAGCTATGCAATGCGAAGAGATTGGAGTAACTGACACGAACCAGATTGAACTGATAACAACTCGTTTTACAGGCCGTACACCTTTCAAAATTGTCACTTCTGCGCGGACCACACAATTTTTCCTTGTGGACCACAGGTTGCGCACCCCTGCGTTAGGGCATCCCTAGAGTTTGGCATGCTTTTATTAACAATATTGGAGTGCGGCAGAGTTTAGTTTGAATTGCTCTTATTGATATTAAAAAGCTGTATTCAAAGACTAGAGCAGCGGTTCCCAACCGGGGATATTTAAAACTATAAATACCACTGGAATGATAAACAGGGGGCCAATGAGTCCTTAAAGCCTCAGGAAGGGAGCTGTTGAAGGTTGGCAACCACCGGACTAAAAACTAGAGACTACTAGAGTAGAGTCCGGAGTCCAAAATTCAAATCTAAGCGTTCCTGAAAAATTTGCACAAAGATGGCGCACAACCTGAACTCTAACCTGGTACCTATACATCTTGGTGCTCATACTTCGGGAGCACCCTAATCTATGGCATTATTTTCACTATCCATTGGAATATTCAGAGTAAAAAATACTTTCGGACACTAAGAATTAAAAATCAGCCAAGAACGCTGTGATTTACATCCAGTAAAGAAAAAAGCTGGCATTACACACTTAATTAATTCGGGCTTGGGTGCTCTTAAAGTATTCGTACCAAGATGGCGCACAACCTGAACATAGTATGTGTACCAGGTTAAGGTTGTTCAGGTTACAAAATACACAAAAATACAATTTTTTTCTTTTTCTAATATTTATTTATTTATTTTCGTTTACAGTATAGTATACCCTAAATTTATCGCGTATTATTCTTACATAAACAAGAGAGCTATGCTCAAATATATGGACACGTAGAGTCACATAATTTTGATGACGTCATAGCGAAAAAAAAAGTAATAGCCTTCTGGAGAAAATTTTTATCTTCAACCACTGAAAATTTCAAAGCAATTGGTTCAGTATCCGAAGAAAAAAGCGATTTCATCAAAACGTGTTGATGAAGACAAATAATAACAATAACAACAAAATTTTGAAACGATCGTTATGTTCACTACCTGTCCAATAACTTCTCTGTGTGTGTGTGTGGCTGGTGGGTGCATGTGAGCGTGTGTGAAATAACTTAATAATTTTGGGTGAGTAAACACGTATCACTTCCTCTTGGCAAAACCTTCCATCTTATATTTTGTACGGTATAAACCTCATCTAAGGTTTCGTTGGCTCCCCTGAGTTCATAATCAGTTTTTATTTATTTGTTTTTATCTGTCAAATGTATTGTTTTGCTAATTATGGAGTCGAAATAAACTTATACTTATAAATTTCAAAGCAATTGGTCCAGTATTCGAAGAGGAAAACGATTTTTTAATGATAATGATGACGAATAACAAGAACAACAACATAATATTGAATGTCCACTAACGTGTCCCGATAAGTAGCTGAGTGTTCAAATACAGTAAGAAAAATGTTTCATCAAATAACTCACTCGGAAGAAAAGAGTCTGAACGGATTCGAAAACTCTTCTGATAAACAAAAAGCTATAAAAAGACATGTTAGGTCGGCATTGGTGATCAGAGTCAGGAGTGTAGCCAGGAATTTTCAAAGAGGGATTCTGAACTTTGTAATTTTCAAGCTAACCATAACAGCTAGCAGAACCGGCTCCATTACCGACTTACATACGACTCAACAGAGCGTGACGACCGCTGCCAGGACCACTTTTTGAGGGGACGCTGCTATTTTGCTTTGTATTCGCAAGTGGTTGGGCGGTAGATGATCCGAGAGAAGTTGTACTGAAGTAGGTTTTTCGTAATATGTCAGTGTTTTAAGGTACACAATAGACTAGTTTGACACGATATCCGGTCCTCTGACGGTACTGCATTACCGGTACGGGTGCACCACTGCCAGGTACCGTACAGGTACTCAACCCTACCGACAAATAGACCGTAGTACTTTTTTAAATTTATAATATTAAAAAGACTGTTGAAGCAACATTTACACACAGCGGGCTTTTCGAAAAAGGTACAGATAGCAACCGCGCGTAGTCTGAAACGGCGCGGTAAGGCAAGCGTCCCCTCAAATTATGTTGCTGGCAGCATCGGTCAAAGGTCATGAAAGTTGGTAATGCCCGAAAACGTGAGTTTTTAACAGTCTTGAGGGTCTAAAAAGAGTTTCAAGCTATGAAAAATTTCTATCATGTTTTTTTTGCTTTTTCACCCTTATCTGATCAGAAATTCAAACTCAATATTTCAAACTTCAACAATCAACATTGTTAAGTCTGACACTTCGACTACCATGGCATTACAATTCTTTTTTATCAGTCTTCATTGTTCAAAATGTCTTCACCCCTTCAATTTCATGAAAAAAACACAGTCCTGCAAAATATTGTTCATATTTGTCCAATTTACTTCCGACTGTTTTAAAACACAAAAACAGCTAAAAGGGTAAGTATATAGAGAGAACGGCGAGTCTGAATTCAGCAGTATAAAATCCATATCTAAATAGTTTCATATTACAGAATTCTACCCTGCTTGTCAGGATGTGATTATTCTGCCCAGTCATGCTTCAGTGACCATAAGCGGGAGAGCTTTTTGAGATTGAATAGTTTAATCCAGGGGTAGGCAACCTCTAATATAAGAGGGCCAGATACAAATAACTTGGTGAAACCGCGGGACGCACCTTTTTAACATAGGCTTTCTAGTAGTCGCAGGCACAAAAAGTTTGGCTATTGAAATTATGACATGTGTAGTTCGCTTCTGTGACGTCATAAGCATAAATAATAAATTGAACTTGGGTATGAGCTATGCAATGCGAAGAGATTGGAGTAACTGGCACGAACCAGATTGAACTGATAACAACTCGTTTTACAGGCCGTACACCTTTCAAAATTGTCACTTCTGCGCGGACCACACAATTTTTCCTTGTGGACCACAGGTTGCGCACCCCTGCGTTAGGGCATCCCTAGAGTTTGGCATGCTTTTATTAACAATATTGGAGTGCGGCAGAGTTTAGTTTGAATTGCTCTTATTGATATTAAAAAGCTGTATTCAAAGACTAGAGCAGCGGTTCCCAACCGGGGGTATTTAAAACTATAAATACCACTGGAATGATAAACAGGGGGCCAATGAGTCCATAAAGCCTCAGGAACGGGAGCTGTTGATGGTTGGCAACCACCGGACTAAAAACTAGAGACTACTAGAGTAGAGTCCAGAGACGAAAATTCAAATCTAAGCGCTCCAGAAATATTTGCTCAAAGATGGCGCACAACCTGAACTCTAACCTGGTACCTATTCGGGAGCACCCTAATCTATGGCATTATTTTCACTATCCAATGGAATATTCAGAGTAAAAAATACTTTCGGACACCAAGAATTAAAAATCAGCCAAGAACGCTGTGATTTACATCCAGTAAAGAAAAAAGCTGGCATTACACACCAAATTAATTCGGGCTTTGGTGCTCCCAAAGTATTCGTACCAAGATGGCGCACAACCTGAACATAGTATGTGTCCAGGTTAAGGTTGTTCAGGTTGTGCGTCATCTAGGTGTGAATACTTCCTGAGCGCCTGGGCTTGTATATAAATAGCAAAACTTGAACACACTCTGAGATTCTGATAATGTAAATGACATGCTCCTAAAAAATATGATAATTAGAAAAATACACCACCCTGCGAAAAAAAATACACTCGAATAAATACTTGAATAATCACACAAATTTTACAAAAATACTGTTTCACCAAAAAATTCGAACACAAAATCAGGGCTGTAGAGACAGGACACAGAGTATTAGTTTTTTGTGGTCAAAATTTGGAATTCTCTCATTAATTATAGTTTCGGACTTCTAATGGTGATAATCATAATTTCGACAAAAACTCAAAAATTAAGCCAAATAAGTTTTCTTTACATACAATTGAAGCGTGTATACGCAGAAGCGTAGCCTGGCATTTTGAAAAGTGAAGATCTTAAAATTTGTTATTGCCAAGTTGGACCGAAATTGCTAGGTCTGTCCGGTGGTCGTATAGGTCTTCAAGAGTCCCATAAAGTGTTTTATGCTACAAAAAATTGCTTTTTTTACATTTCAAAAGAATGCCGAAGCAGATGGGTTTTCAAGAGTTCAAAAAGCATTTTATTTTACGAAATATTGCTATATTTAAATCAGTAATATGCCTTTTTTTCATTTAAAAAAGGAGGGAGCAACCCTCAAAACCCCCTGCTGGCTATGCCCCTGTATATAGGCTACAGTTCTCATTATCAGATTTGGTTTCCGAAATTTAGTCCTGGAATCATAATTAAAACATCAAAAAATATTCAATTTCTAACAGTCTATCAAAGAAGATCACAAATATAATAAAAATAAAGGGAACACCACATTTAAATGAGTAGATTGTCATAAGGAATTGTGTCGGTGTCTTTTATAATAACTATATGACAAACCCAATCCACGAGCTATTCCCAACCCTATAGGACATGCCATAACCCAGAATATAATCATATATTGTCAAATCTAAAATGTTTCATAAATACAGGGTGTCCATAAAGTCCGTTTATAATTTCAATTTTGTTAAGAAGTCAGTTATCAATATTATCTTAACCAGGTTTGTTGTTTTTTAATCAGTAATTGTTAAAGTGTTTTTACCTTCATTTAATACGTCTGTGAGGGTCAAAACAATGAACCAAGAATCTTTTTTATTCTATTTTACATCTATGCTGTATTCTTGTTAATGTAAATAGGAATAAAACACAATTTTTTTAATTTTTTATTTTTTTTTGGGGGGGGGGGGGGTTGTTATCAAAAATATTTGTGACTATGTGGTGTTCCCGAAAAGCAAATACAAAGTGGTTGATATGTTGAATATACAGAAAATGAAAAAGCAAGGAGCACAACATAGGAGTTTATCTTGGAAAAAGAGGGGAGGGGGAGAAAAAAAAACTGTGACCCCGACAAATAGCACCAACTAGAGCGGTCCTGGCTGGGACATTGAAATGGTGGGGGGACAGGGGGTGTGAGAAAAAATGTCATAATCTCTCTGGGTCCTGTGTTGTAACCTCACCACAGGCATATGCGCCCAAATTCTTAAAAAAAACTTGAAAAGCATGTCTGAATATATATGCTGTATACAGCTCTCACCTGAGTGAGACGACGAAAAAGATAGGGGGGGAGAGGGCGCAGGGTAATGGGTCAGAAAAAAAGTTCAGAGCCTACAGTGATACCTAGCCACTGCCGGTCTGTTCAAAATTGTCAAAATATTTATGCAAGTATGCTGCATCGTGATTTATATGAAATTTTACTCAAATTCAAATTTATCTGAAAAATTCCCCCATCCCTCAGAAATTTTTTTTTTGGTTTCCAAATCTGTTTTACACTAAGATAAAAACACAATCAGTAAATATTACAGAAAAAATAGAACACGCTTTTTCACACAAAAGTATAAGTGAAATCAAAATAAAATCCCCTATTTTTTTACCCCCAGTGCTCACAATGCATTAAAACCTTATAATAACAATTCCTAATTTTTTTTTGTTTTTTTCCTAAATTATTTTTTCTTTGCATATTCGCAGAGGTCCTTCACGTCCATCATTGCTTTTTCGATGTTATCAGCAAATCGAGATGAGTTCTGATAAGATAAATAGATAAGGAGATAATAACATGGAAATACCTTCAAAGAGTGTAATCAGAGAGTAACCTAGATAAAACAGTTAAGATAAGATGATGATAAAATAATGAATTCGGTAGTCTAATAAGATAAGCCCACCCGATGCTTCCACAACCAAACTGAGACCAAATTTTGATGTTTAAGTTTAAAATAATTCGAGGAATTTTTTGAGCTTGCGATTAAACGTAGTTTTGGCACGAGGCTTATTGCTTTCCACCTATGCGTTTGCAACACTGTAAATATTGTTCATAAAATGTAACTTTTTAGTCATACTTACATGGCCCACCGGCGAGTCCCCCTCCCCGGGATAAATATGCAAATCCATTACATAGCAATGGCTGCAAATGCAGGTCACATGAAATATTATAAAAAGAATACTTACGGTCTCATGAGAGGAGACTTACTTAAGTTGGGAGTTATTGCGACAGAAAACATGGAAACTGATTGAAGATTAATGAAAACAGTGAAAAGAAAGACACACAGCATGATAATAGTTATTTTTTAGAGTAGAGAAACTCAAAGATGAAAAAGGTTTTCTTTTTAATATGAAAAAATGTGATATGCGCGTAATGACTACATCCAAAAAATGGGATTCCCCCTCCCTCCTTCAATTTTTGAATTATGTTTTTTGAAAGGCTGATGAGTCACAACCTATGGGTGTATTTGAAAGGTCCAATGACTTGCCATGTGGATCATGGTTTAATGACTAAGAACGCAGGGTTGTAATGAAAATAGAATTAAAAAAGACTGTTAATTTTTCATTATCAGATTCAACTAAAAAAAAAGTTGTGGTCCAATAAGTAAAAAAAGGGTTTGAATGAAGCAAAATTGACGTGATACTATGTGCACATTCAGGGGATCGCATGGATTTGTAAAGTCACAGAGTGATATGTTACTGAGGGTTCAACTAAAGAGTCACGGTATAGTAAATAAAAATACAGGGTTGAAATGAACCGAAATTGATGTGGATCTTTCTATTCATTCAGGGGATCGCATGGATTTGTAAAGTCACAGGGTGATATGTTACTGAGGGTTCAACTAAAGAGTCACGGTCTAATAAGTAAAAATGCAGGGTTGAAAAGAACTAAAATTAATGCGGAACTATTTGCGCATTCACAAGTTGCTGCTGTCACAGAGGGGACGAATGTTTGCTGGATATACAAATCAAGACAATTTTTTTTTAGTTCAGTTAGATACAAAGAAAATTTCCAAATATATAATGGTTTTGAAAATATCATACATTGTGGTGAACAAATAAATAATTATTTTCATGATTGTAATTCGCGATTTGAAAAAAACTTTTTTGAAAATTTTTTTTTTCACATAATGAAGAATTTGATGACAATAGACAGCCATGCATTAATAACTAAAAATGAAGGGTACGAATAAAGACAGTCACAGTTGAATGATTAAAAATGCTGGGTTAAAATGATAATAACATTCTTTATGATTTTTTATCTAATGAACTTAAATTTGTGAAACACTTAATCAAAGTTATGGTCAGAGGAATAAAAATGCAGGGCCAAAATGAACAAATAATTTGAGATTAGGAATGTTGGCTGGAGCATCATGGTCTGATGAACGAAAATGTAGGGTTAAATTGAACAAAAAATTGATGAATATGAATATGCAATAGAACACCGCATGATTGAAAAATGAATGGCAGTCATGGTTGGATGAATGATGACCGAAAATGCAGGGTTAAAATGAGAAAAATATTGGATTAACGATAATGACTAGAGAGTCACATGATTGAGAAATCTAATGGAAGTCATGGTCGAATGAGTAAATATTGCAGGGTTTGAAATGTCAATGTGACCAGATGAAATTAATTCCATAACAGCCAATTTGACAAATTTTTAGGGACAAAATTTCTTGAATTTCGAATTAAACATACACTAAGTTGCAACAGCGAGAAAGAAAATTACGTTTCAGCGATAGCTTGCACCAGCACGATAAGAAACACCGAAAAGAAAAATGATCGTTGTGAGGAATGTTTTGAAAACAACTTATGCTTTTAGTTTTTACTTTTATGCTAATGTTTATGGTGTGAGACTATGTTGGCTGAATAAAAAACTCTGCTCATCAGCTCACCTAGGGGTGCAATAAATTTGGGCAGGCAATGATGAAAGCGGGGCAAGTGTTTTGAAAAGCAATGAAGACTAATAGATCTGGAAATCCAACTTTATTTGTGCTTTTACTTTAGTCTTTAATTCTAATGTTTAAGGGGTTGGACCTAGACCAGGGGTTCTCAAACTTTTGGTGTTGCGGAGCCCTTGAAAGGTTGAATATTATTTACGGAGCCCCAAAATAAATGTTAAAATTGTTACTTTCAGATTAATATTCCTGAGCAAGTTAAAAGTACTTTACTCATTTTAAATGCTGAACCTTTTTTAATATAGGGTTAACACAAGTCATAAATAAATCTAAAATTCAAACACAAATTATATATACTAAAGCTGTAAATTTGACACTTGACAAACATATTTATAAATTAGGGGGCAAATCTTTTCCCTTTTGACATTTTTGAAAGACCTAAAAAGCCGCTAA
Source organism: Styela clava (assembly GCF_964204865.1). Taxonomy (NCBI): domain Eukaryota; kingdom Metazoa; phylum Chordata; class Ascidiacea; order Stolidobranchia; family Styelidae; genus Styela; species Styela clava. The sequence goes on along the minus strand of NC_135251.1, from coordinate 324,667 downwards.
TAACGTGTGCGATTTCATTTTGTTACAATCGCCGATTTTTTTCGTCAGCATGGCCTGTTTTTGAACCTTTAAGCATTTTACGCCGGATTGTATTCTCCCTAAATCAAAAATTTCCCTCGGCATATACATTTATTGTTACACAATGACGACGTTAATCGCTTTTTTGTTCTCGTGGAGAATTATGAGTTTATTGTGAAAAACATGTTACCACATTATAGTCATCGGCGACAAAATGCTAAAAATAATAATTAATAAAGAGGTAAATCCGCAACTCAAATTTCTTGATTGAAAAACGGCATTCTAAAATATTAAAACTGAAACTTAAAATGGAAGATCACACGTTTGGTTTCAGCAGACACTCTTCAGATTGAAAACGCTTTAATAGAGATTGTAAATCACAAAATTTGGTGTTATGTTAGGTTTTCATCGTAGTAAACACAGTCAATTATGCGCGCGATGTACCTTTTTTTCCCATTCTGAAACTACCGACGGAGCCGCACGTAATCAATTGTGCGCGCGATCCGCGATGTACCTTTTTTCATTCTGAAACTACCGACGGAGCCGAATGCAATAAAATAAATTTCGATTGTTCGTATTTTGCCCATACATTGTGATCTTTTAATCGGCGATATCTTGCTTAAAAATATTTTCAAGTGCGAAAGAACAAATCAAGTTTGACAAATCCCAAGATCGCAAAAATACGACTCCAATTTGTTTATAGTTGGCAGTTTATCACATATATATTTTATGTTATTTTAAAATAGTATTCTTTAAATCAGCCTTAAATAATGTCATCAAGCTGTTATTGCTTCTTTGAACAGTTACAAAATTGGTCAGTATTTTGAAAAGTAATCGAATAGCTCGCGGAGCCCCTGGGTTTCTCTCGCGGAGCCCTGGGGCTCCGTACGGAGCACTTTGAGAACCTATGACCTAGACCAGGGGTTCTCAAACTTTTGGTGTTGCGGAGCCCTTGAAAGGTTGAATATTATTCGCGGAGCCCCAAAATAAATTTTAAAATTGTTACTTTTAGATTATTATTCCCGAGCAAGTTAAAAGTACTTTATTTATTCTAAATGCTGAATCTTTTCTTTTTTGACATTTTTGGAAGACTTAATTAAAAGGCCGTTAGTAACGTGCGCTATTTCATTTTGTTACAATCGCCGATTTTTTCCGTCAGCATGGCGTGTTTTAAACATCTTTACGCCGCTGTTTATTCTCCCTAAATCAAAAATTTCCCTCGGCATATACATGTATTGTTACACAATGACGACGTTAATTGCTTTTTTGTTCTCGTGGGGAATTATGAGTTCAATGTGAAAAACATGTTACCATATTATAGTCATCGGCGACGAAATGCTAAAAATAATAATCAATAAAAAGGTAAATCCACAACTCAAATTTCTTGATTGAAAAGCGGCATTCTAAAATATTTAAACTGAAACTCAAAATGGAAGATCACACTTTGGTTTCAGCAGACTCACCTCAGATTGAAAACGCTTCTATAGACATTGTAAATCACAAAATTTGGTGTTATGTTAGGTTTTCATCGTAGTAGCTGCGAAATCGAAACACAGTCATTTGTGCGCGCGATTTACCTTTTTTTTTTCATTCTGAAACTACCGACGCAGCCGCACGTAATCAATGGTGCGCGCGATCCGCGATGTACCTTTTTTCATTCTGAAACTACCGACGGAGCTGAATGCAATAAAATAATTTTCAATTGTTCGTATTTTCCCCAGACATTGTGATTTTTTAAACAGCGATATCTTGCTTAAAAATAATCTCAAGTGCGAAAGAACAAATCAAGTTTGACAAATACCAAGATCGCAAAAATACGACACCAATTTATTTATAGTTGGCAGTTTATCACATATTTTATGTTATTTTAGAATAGTATTCTTTCATTTTAGTAATCCTAATAGTAATCTCGAATCAAACGTGAGTAACGATGAGCACAACTACATTATACCGACGAGACACGTCAAATGCTCCATCGGTCTTGAATTGAATATTTTACGCAACAGAAATCTCGTTATCCGTTTTTTTAATCGCGAAAAATGTTGCGCGGAAATTTCCGATTCCAATTTTGAACCACCTCCCTCTTAAGAATCCTGGCTGCGCTACTGCTCATAAATAATGTCATTTTTTAATTCCGGCCCTTTACCATATTTCGAGGCTATATTGTTGTCAGATGTTATCAAAGCTGTTATTGCTTCTTTGAACAGTTACAAAATTTTGAGTCAGTATTTTGAAGAGTAATCGAATAGCTCGCGGAGCCCCTGGGTTTCTCTCGCGGAGCCCTGGGGCTCCGTACGGAGCACTTTGAGAACCTATGACCTAGACGATAGTTTGAGTTCAAACATCATGTCGCCCCACCTTACCCACGGTGTAATAAATTGGATCATCGGCTAAACTGGAAAGATTCTGTAACTTCTAGAACATGAGGTTCTCACATAGTGGAGATATGGGAACCTACGGCCAGTATGTACTTCAGCATTTCATTTTAGAGGGTTAGAAGGTTGGTAAATATTTTCCTATTAGCGATTGAACTATTCGTAACTTATAAAAATGTGTTATGTATTTGACAGACCATCTGCACTGATAAATATTCTATCTTCTGGATATTCAAATACAATTGTACTTAGGTTAAGTAATAAAGTGCGGTATCATACTTCAAAATTAAGGGGATGTTTGAAATTTTAGAGGGGGGGGGGGGGGGGGGGTTAATACCAACAGCGAATCAGAACCTTCCCAGAAATGCAGCCCCTTACAAATAAATCATCAGTGACAACTAGGGCTGGGCAAAATATTCGAATAAGGAATATCGAATCGAATATCAAAATATTCGAATGCCGTTTTACTATTCGAATACCCGATACCACGTGACCTGCGCCGCTTTGCTTTAACACGGAATTCGCGCGCCGCCAAATGACGGTAATCGTGGATTGCACGAGAATTCACAAACGGCGCTCGCTAACATACAAAAGCGACAAATTTTCTTTGCGTTATGATGTTATTTGTTTTATTTTCACGCCTAACGAATCGTTTCATTTCCTCATTTTCTCGGTAAAACGTTCTGTAAATTATTAACGTATCACGATGTATTTAAAATAATTTTTTCAGATTTTGTACTCCGTATGCCTAGTGAAATGTTGTTAGCCATAGCTCCATCCTGGGACAAGTTCACTGAGGTGTATGGACAAGTTATGTTTTAAAAATGTAAACATTTTACTCGACCATGCATGGCCGGGGGAGTGTTGAATTGTAAACAAGAGTAGAACGTAAATTCAATCGTGAATTTCGCCCCTAACAACGCTGTATTTAATTTTAATATGTATTTTTGGAATCTTGCGAACTCGCTATCGCCGTTAGAAAAATCTCAATAACTGATATAAAATCCCGTAGAGTACAATTTCATTTCGTACAATGAAAATACATATAAAGTATATCGTTTAATCAAAAATACATATTCATCGCCGCGATTAGGCCACTTGTTATAAGAGCCGACTTTTACAATGAATAATGAGTTTTCTGTTGTGCAAAGCAATCAATTCGTGACCGATAGGGGCATATTTGAAATGTCTTGTTTTAATATTGTCTTCAATTTAACCAGTGGTTGAGTCGACAAAATAAAATCTTCACTATAAAAATTGATCAAATATGCAATAGATTGATTATCTTATATATATCATCACAACCTGGGGAAAATTGTCCCGTTTCAAACCTTGTATATTGTTGGAAAGAAAAATTTCGACGGCAATTTAAAGTATTGAATAAAAAGGCCAATCCCGCCCACAATTAACAGTGCTTCGATTTTAGTGACGATATGTTTTCTAAACGCCGACCAAACATAATGTGTGCGAGAGGCACACGAAATTTTGCGATTTTCAATGTCTAAAAAGGCGTTTTTAAACTGTAGCAGGCCTCAATAAAACTCGTATTGTTTACAGTTTTATTCTCAGTATTTTATAATACCCCTTTTCAATCAAAAAATTTGCGTAAACATAAAGTTGTTTCTGGCCTCAATACCATGTCACGTTGATAATAACAATCGGCGATTATAGAAAAATGCTATTGCACGCGTTATTTGCGACTTTTTCAGTTTTAAAAAAATTTCAACGCGCACAGGTATACCTAATATATAAAACTTCGATGTCCGCCGACCCGCAAGAATTAATACTTTCAAAAAAATGAATCGGGCGGGAATACAGATTACGAACTTTATGATCGCGGCGACAAAAACAATTAGCGATTTTGATGAATTTAACCAGTAAAAAAAAACGCTTTGTTGCCGACTTTTCAAAGTTTCTTCTAATTTTCGGAGAGAGTATCGACCTCCGATAGACCCCGTTGCATTTAAAAAAATATTCGTTATTCGACTATTCGGTATTCGCAAAAAATATTCGAAATATTCGATTCGAAAAAAATATTCGCTTTTGCCCACCCCTAGTGACAACTTATTAAGTTTGTCCAGAGCGAAGACACACAACATCACATAAGGTTAGCTTAATAAAAAAATTTATAGGTAGAGTAGAAAAAAGTGATTAGAAATATATAAACAATAAGAAAATCAAAAAAAATTTAAAAAAACAACGAAAAAAAAAACAAGAAAGTGATATGATAATGATATTATTACCTTTTGCAAGAAGGGAGACTCGATCTTGAGATATTTTGACATGACGTAGAGACAGAATAAATGACCATCAATTCCTGGACCTATGGGAGGAAAAAAAGATCGGTTTAGAATTGAGGCCTTGTGGGAATTCCCCCTCCCCCCTATTGACTTGGATTGTTTCAAGCATAGCTTAGTGTAATAGTCAAACAGAGGGGTGCCCCACAAGGGGGGTGGTGTAAACAATTTTTTGAGGGGACGTGAAGCTAATTCATAATATTTGTTAGATTTGATCTTGTCCGCCTTATTTTAGATATTTACGTTTATTTAGTTTTGAAATTTATGTTCAATCCATATATTTTCATCGTGTTTTTTGAATAAAACATACTTTCGCTTAATACTAGCTTGCAACTTTTCTATTAGTACCCTTTCAAATGACTTGTTTGGCCAATGGGGAGAAAAAATAGTTTAGAACTGTCTTTTGAGTGGAATTCCCCAACCACCTCGCCACAATTCCTACCAAAGTAAGAGTCCTTTTCACCTTAATGACATGGCCCGAACAAAAGCGCAGGATTCAGTCGTGCATGAACGAACAGTCTCGGTCCTCCCTTCTCGGAACAATCTCGTCATCGAGGCTTCATAAGTTAAACTGAAATGACCTTTGTCATGTAATAAAATGATTTTTATTTTAAGGGAAGTAATATGAGAAAGCAGTCTGTATGGCAACTTATGTATGATACAGAGAAATGCTTTGTTCTACATTTCAAAAAAGGTTGTTGCGACTCTCAAACCCCCCTCCCTGACCGCACCCCTGCTTCAAAACCATTACGTAGCACCTTATACAGGGTGCAATAAGTTGTGCAGGCGATCTGTTTTATGCTAATGTTATTAATATATTTCATTCCATTTAGTGCGGTTGGCATGTTACGTCTATGTCTCTTGGGCCATATTTCCCAACCAGTGCCCTCATGAGGGCCAAAGAGCGGTTGGAGGGAGGGCACAATACCAAGCGCAAAACTGAGTTTACGTTGGGAATCACAGGTCTTAGGCAAAAATCCCCAATACGACTCATTAGTCATCCGAGTCCACAGTCAAGTCAGAATTAGCAAGTTAGTTGATGGCGAGTCATTGATGAATGGATACTCAAGTCAATGACCAAAGCCAAGGATGTAGCCAGGAATTTTGAAAGCGGGTTTCTGAAATTTCTAATTGCCAAGATAGACCGTAACAGCTAGCGGCTCTGGCCGGCCTTAAGACACGGGTTTCCATGAGTTTATATGACAACTTGTGTTTAAAAGGGCTCACATGGGTAAAAATTCATAGTTTTTTTACTCTTGTTACTGTGTTGAATCTTTTGCCCGGTGCCTTTATTACTGTAAGGCTAAGCGATAGCCGCATTCTTTATCAAGCGGAAGACAAGAAACTATGCAAGAACTAAAAATTTCAAGTGCCCCACTAAAACGTTAAATAAATGAAATTTCCATTTCTCTTACCCTGAAATGTGCAAGTTGAAGAGACAATTGGATCAAAGCATCAGGAGACATTCGAAAAGTTTTGATCAATCCTTTTCCGAATTTACGGAATGGAAACACGTGAAGGTCTTTGTCGTCAGATAAAAGCTTTGCAATCTTTAGACTTGATTAAATGACGTCGATGCACTGTATAAAGGAAAATTAATTGTTAGGATACTGATTCAACTCTGTTATAAATCAGCGCTACCAAGCAAAAAATGCTAATATATAGCACAGCAGTTCCTAACTGGAGGCCACAGAGCAGTTTCTGGGGGCCACAATACTATAAGCAAAAATGATTAAATAAAAAAAAATCCCCCAAAAATGTTCTTCCTAGTTTCATTGCTCGATAAGGTTATTCCACAGGGTGTTTTCACTTTGTTGAGCATGAATTGTTTGATCATAATAGGATTTGGAATCAACCAATCAAAATAACACTATAAATACCACTGGAAAGATAGAAAGGGGCCGTGAGTGCTGAAAGCCTCTGGAATGGGACCACGAGCCGTAAAAGGTTGGGAACCACTGAATAGCGAAAAATGAGATTAGTAAATCATGGCTCCCAAAAGCAGAACAAAACATTTTTAGTCAAATAGTTAATATGGGAGCGAGATTCCACCTTGGATTAAAACAGTCCCAATTACAATATATTTTTCTGATCAAATAGCTCAAGTGATTCCACTTTTTATTAATTCAGTGTTCCCATACACAATATACTTTCAGTTGAGCAGTAGGTTAAGTCAGGATTAGAGATTCCACTCTGCATTAAATTAGTGTTCCCACACAAGATATTTTCAATCGAATAGCCAAGATTGAGAGACTGATTCCACCTAGCATTAAATTAGTGTTCCTGAACACAAAATATTTTTAATCTGAAAGCAACACTTACAGGTTCTGGAATGTTCTATTTTAAACGCTGAGGAGGAAGGGGGGTCGTAGTTAATTCTCCAACGCAGGTACCGTCATCATTATATCCCAAGTTCGCAAACTCATCGTACAAGACTTCTTCCGTAAGATGACTCATGATCGGAGCGTCAGCCCAGGAATGTTCCGCGTTCATTCCGAATCACCCGTTTTTGTAGGAAATAACTTGGAAAGATTTGTCGAACCATCTAAATAGAATTTTTTCTTTATTAGCGTCTAGCAGTCACAACAAACAAGGCCCTATATAAATAACCAGGACAAGTTTTTTTAGGTATTACATCACCTATCGGTTGACATTGAATTATAAATCTTTATTCAGGTTGACCCCAAAAAACGGAATCCAGAAAATATGTTCCAAATGGACTGGGTTTCGTTTTTCAGGTCACCCTTTAATATGTGTGGTACCGAACTACATCCATTACTGATTGCCATGTAATAAAGTTCATGCTGCATCGTTAATTATTGTGAAATAATCTCAGGAATTTTGTGAAAATGCGTGGCACACTTTCAAGACCTTGGCGGCCCACTAGTGTGCCGCGATACAGTTTAGGAAACCCTGCACTAATCATTGTCACATGCCACTTTAGCGTGACGTCTACCGCATTTAAGGGTGAGATCTGCCACTACATCATTCCTTCTTCAGGTAGGCCACATATAGCGGTTGACGTCTCGCAAAAGTGGCATCCATTTTCAACGTGTCGAACTGCCAAAAACTAAAGTTCTAGGAGATGCATTGCTGCTTGTCCATTCGACATCATTCACTTTTTGATACCCTGATTTCTGATTGCCAAGGCCGCCAGCAACACTATGAAAGTCTTGTCGTTATAAACATTCAGGTTATCGAAAAATGGCAATTTCAAGTACTTGGCTTTGGATTAATTTTTCCTCTTCATTACGAAGGAATAAAAATAAAATTCGTTAGCTTTAGCTATATGATGAATGATGCCCTACCGTCCAAACACTAACCCAAGTGAATAGTTGCTAGTAAAATATGGGTCGATTTGCTAGTCTCTCACACAAAATGTAACTCGCAAAATTCTAGTTGTAGGCAATCAGGCTCTTGGGCATGGAGCCCGGTTCTATCACATTGATTATTTATTATACAGATGCTACAACAATTAACAAAATACAACATAGAATAAAAAAAAAATCGAAGCATTTTTGACAGAAGACCTGTTAAATTATGCAGGCCAAAGTGTTATGTTGATCATTTCATTTTGTATCATAAAGCTATAAGCTCTTGAATGAAATATTTCACATTTATATTTTTAAATTTATGGGATACACGAAATTATTTTTATTTTTTGCTGTTTTTTTAATTTTTTTTACTTTTTCATATTTAGGGAAATACATAAATTTTTTTTTTTCATTATTTTTTGACTATTTTTACTTTTTTTTTACTCTCTTAAAACTTAGAGAAACACACGGAGTTATAGAGAATAAACAAGAAGAATGAATAAACAAGAAAAGCGGATTGCAGTACATGAAAATTTAAAAACCTGACTCACACAAAACAAAAAAATGGAAATTCGTAATATGCATCGCAAAACAAAACATCATTGTAATATTCTACATGTATCACTATTAAGATATTACTAGAATTCAGAATGGACATTTCTTATTACTTTACATAGATTAGGGGCAAAGTTACACTGGGCTCCAGTAGAGTCCTTAGCTACCAAGTTTTCGGAACACAATATCAAACCACAACACTGAGCCAAAAATCAATCACTCCAGTCCAACTGTTATTATAACAGTCATGGAATGCATAATTTATGGCGGGTTTGTCGACAAATCAGAATATCATAAATTCATAGAGATGTTCCAAAATATACACAGAAATAATAGATATCAGTGGTTGACAATAATTGAAAAACATAAAAGCAAAAGATAATAATGCATTTCACAACAAAAATTAATAAAAATTCGAACAATGGCTATTTGAAACGAGTTACGATATAGGTTAATAACTTGGATTTTTTTTTATTTATAATTTTATTGATTTTTATAGTTTTTATTATTTTTATATATTTTAAAATTCAAGCAAAAATGTGGAGTGGCAAAGTAAACTGATATACAGCAAGAATAAGTACAGCAGTTGTCAATTATGAGAAAAAACTCAAAACCTGACCTAAATAATGAAAGTTGTTGACATACCATAAAATTATAATTACACAAAAATTTCTGAATGAGGGCGACATAAAAACAATACACATGATATCTGGAAAAGCTTAAAGTGAGTTTGTTATGGCTCACTAAAAATAGTACATTAGAAGCTAAAGCATTAATGCAGCACCCAACCTAATTTTAAAAACTAATAGGAAGAAATAATAAAAAAATTATGAAATGATAAGAATTTGTATGACAAAACATGCAAATCAGAATTTGGTGCAGAATTTTACAAAATGCTCTGAGGTCAGTTCAAGAGGTCAAATCTTGTGAGGGATGACCTAAATTGCCGAAATCGTTGCTGAAGGGTGGTGCATATGACTAAGAGTCAATTACTATGTTTTCACAATCCAAGCCTATGCAAAATCAGCATTTCACACAAAAAAATTTATAAAATTTTCCCTCAATTCTACTATTATTGGACTAGACTATCTAGTCTTTAAGAGTTAATATTTCTAATATTTAAGCTTTTCACTACATATGCATGTCCATAATGTGTTGCAGGATACCACAGGATCATTCAGCATTAAGTCTGAGATTATTGGAGAAATTTAATGTTGAAATAACGACAGTACTGTTGAATATACGACATTAACAGTAACATGTTAATAAAACATTTGTATCTTAGCAATGTCTTTAGAATGTGGTCAGTTTGGAAACTTCTCAAGATCATCGGAATCTGAAAAAAAAATTTTCATTTAGATGACTCTAAAAATTGTGCTCAGTAGAGAAATATCATAACAACTTTTTATGTGATGTTTGAATAAGGCATTTAATTAGCAACAATTACAAATCTTGAATATTGTTTGATATAAATGAACTTGAGAGAAAACCTGGTTGAATTCCTGCAAATATAATATTATTTCAGGGGTAATTGATCGTTCGCAGATATGTAAAAACCAAATTCAAAAAAACGAAGGCAATTACTCACAGTACAGTGAACATAGCAAAAATAGGAGACAAAATGAGTTATTGTTTCACCCAATACACTGGTTCTCAACCAGTGGGCCATGGCCTACTGCTGCGCCACGAAAATATTTTGAGGTGGGCCACAGAACCATTAAAAAATGTTAGTTTTATTTGTATCACTATCAATAATTTTGATTGTAGTACCAATGATTGATGATGTTGTTTTCTGCTACTGAATGGTAATTTTCATTCTAATTATCAAAGGTTGCGAACCACTGATCTAATATGACTCCACAAACTATTTCGAGAATATAAAAGACAAGAAATCAAGTTTGCTGTTTTAGTAAATGGTATTTCACGTACCGTCATCACCTTCATGCTGTATTGGTTTATTCTATTGCTTGGTTTCCACCTACTGCACCAGCTTCTTCTTGTTCATTTTGCCCCTTAAAAAAATTTCAACTTTACTATCTAGCAAATGTTTTTTTTTATTACCTGCCATAAAAACGCAGACAAATATCATTCAAATTTAGGGATTATATATTTCATATGGCTTAGTGATTGAATATCCCACAGTTTCTGGTCCCCTGGTATAGCAAAGTTCTAATATGCATAGTGACATCACATTTTGGGGCTTATTATCAACATGAATTAGGATAGGTTTTGCACATTTATCTCGGGGGAGGAAAAGCCGATAACACTGCTTAATCATATGACGAACCACAGCCTTTCGTCTGGTTATCAGTCTATGTAGAGTACGGGGTTAGTCAGTCAATATTTCCAATTGCATGAACTTGATTGTGGAGGAAGCCATAAATGACCAGCGGCACGTGAAACACCCTACAGCGCCGAAGACTCCAGCAATCCTCTCACACTTAATTATCCCTCACATGATTCGAACCTGCAAACCCACAGACTAATCAGAGGTGTGTTGCTGAGTGTATTCATAACACTTAGCACAATGCTACACACTGTCTATTACATCGTGCAGGTCTGTAGGAGATGATTGAAAACATACATATGAATACTTTGAAAAATAGTTGCGGAAAGTTGAAAATAAATATTACTCAAATCTTACTATTTGCTGATTGTTATGATTTTCCGGTAGATGCAGATTCCCAATATGTGCTCCAGCAAAGTTGACAGGTGGAGGTCCTCCTCCCTCTACGAATATAAGAATAAAAAGATGTTTAATGTAGAAAGTATTTATTATAATGATTGCTTTTGGTCTCAGTATAATCAAACTGAATATGGTCTTATGGTGAGTAGGTTCTCAAGATAATGCACAGCTAATGTGAGAAACTTATGATCATAACAATATTGAAAAAAAATTCGAAAATAAAACTTCAACTTTACATCCTACAAGGGGTTACCTTCTACTCAGCTTGAACAAGTGTTTCTCAACCTTTTTTATATCGCAGCCCACTTTCACAGAGAATTTTACTTCGTGGACCACCTTTATTAATGTCTTTTTCAGAGGCTAAAATAAGTCGAGGTGCCGAACACACAACACAAAGAACAGACGGAATTTTACTCAATGCAATACCTTAGCTCAGTCAATGGCTGAAAAATCCTTTTTAATTCTGTCGTGGGCCTCCTAAAACAAAACCTGAACAACGTGATAACAAATTTTTGAGGAACCACTAGCTTAGGGAGCAGAGACATGACAAGGAAATTATGAATCACTCCCAGTATCACTTACCTAAAGGGGCTAATGGAAAATCAAAGTCTTGCATTTCATGCAAAACGTCATTTTTCAAAACTCTGCAAATGATGAGTCTTTCAGGATATTCTTGCAAATTAGGAAGAAGATGAAATGTTAATTTATGTCTCTGGGATGTTAGAAATATTCTGTCGCAAATGAATTGTCCGTGGGGCATATTGAATTGTAAATCTTCTTGATCAATCTGTAACTCGAGGCAAAGTCTGTCACCAGTTTTCAAAGCGAATGGATTGAACCAAATCGGAGCAAGACGTGCCCCTAGTTCTCTGTAATGTGATCTGATATTGGTTTCAGCAGTCTCACTTTTCTCAAAGAATGTGAAATGAAACTTTTTTTTGTTATGTATATAGAGACAGTTGTCCACGATAACCTCTTGCTTACCAATTAGCCATTTTAACCAATTGATGGCGACAGTGAATAGACTAAACTTTCTGCATCGAAATTCTATGCTGTTATCCTCATTGATTCGATCAGGATTAATAATGTCCCAGTCAGTTTTACTTGAGAAATGTAATATGTCAATTTTGTCTTTTTCCAGCCCGACGCACCATGACTTGATTTGCACGATCACATCTCTGAGGAATTCGGAATCTGCGCTGATATCGAAAACTGGTGTGATACCAATGTATTCTTCGGGACATAGTGAATTGTCAATTACAACCGACATCCAGACCTTTGTTTGTTTGTTGAAAGTTTCCTCTGGAAACGTGACTTTGCATTCATTCAGTCTTATGGATCCGCCGGCGACTTCAACGTTTACGACTAAAAAAAAGAGATTTCTTGTATATTGCGACAAAAAATAAATTATAATGTTGCCGAAGTTATCTAAAGAACCCTTCCAATGTCATTAGGACTTCCATATTTATCCCAGGAAAAGGGAAGTAGACTTGACGTTTCAATCGTATGGCGAACCTCGGCCCTTGTTCGATTACCAGTCCATGTCGAGTATGGGAATAGTTAACCAGTAATTTGTTTCAGATGCAGGAAGCCCATCAGGGAAAGCGGTTCATTGGCTACAAAATGAGAGATTGCTGATTACTGCAATAAAACGTAAGAAGTAGCTCGAGCAGGAAATGGGTATTTAGACATAAATCAAAGCAGGCTCATCTCTAATTTCACTATTGATTGAACATTTTGCGCAAAGAAAGCAAAATATAGAAAGGGCTTGCTAACACTGGAAATGCAACAAAATATTTGTTACCAGAAGTTACTAGAGTAACTAGTTGTGTATCAATCTGGTAAAACAGGTATTCAAAAACGTTCAGGAATAGAAAAATAATTAGGTTTCATAAATCCAGATTTCTTGTATGACCATAGCACGATATATTACCATGTATTGCAATTAAGGGAAGGGGGGAGAGGGGGAAGTTGGAGCCAGTGAAGGTTTCTGCATAATTATTTTACGTATCAGTTTGACATGGTACAGTCAAACGCAGTAACCAAATCTTGAATCCCCACAAACGGTAGAGTAAAAACACTGTGCCTTGGTCAACGGATATAAACCATTTTCGTTTTAGAAACATGCGAGGCCATTTGGAACCACTGATTTTATGCCAATGAGCTGTCTTCCCATAAAAATTACACAACATTGATATATATGGTAAATTGTATTTAATTGATTTTTGCTATTCGAAAGACTTGCTTAAAATTATTTTCTTGGGTTCCAAGTAAAAGTTTATATGGCTATTGTTCGGGTTTCGAATGCGTGAATTACTAGAGTCTCCCCAACACTGCTACCAAGGCCCACAGATGAACGATTAATAGGTGATAGGAACAACATTGTCGGACGCAAATTGCACCCCTAAGTTGTCAGAATGAAAATGCTTGATAATTTTATAATAATGATTGATAATGGAACGCCACCATGTAGATACACTCACTATTTATTAGAACAACAAACAAGTTAAATTATAATGTTGCTACTTCTCCAAATGATTAATGGCCATAACTTACATTTGATAACATTCTTTGACTGTGTTTTTATGCCAGAGTTTCCCCATTCATCATTAGCCCAGACTTGGAAACGATATTTTTTACCAAGTGTAGGTGACTTCATTCTATACTGCGGAACCTCTGTGGTGTGAGTCTCTCCAAGTTTCACATCATCACAGAAGATTTCTATGTTGTATAGAACGTTTCTGTCAGTTACTTCATTCCAAGTCAAAAGAATGTCAGATCCACTTCTTTGAGATGAAACATTTTCAATTTGCGGCAAAGCTAGAAATAAAATAGTGAGTTAGTAAATATAGTAATCAGTAATTTATTTCTTCAACATGCTGAAAGTACAAACTATACATACACAAATTAAAGGAAATATAAAAAAGTCACATTTCAGGATGAAAGGAGATGTCGAAAACCAATACTGGTTATCGAGCGACTCCACCCTTGGGGAAATCTAACAGAAACCCGATGAATATAATAAATCCAACTAAATATGTTATTTGATAAATAAAATCAAAAGCAATAGGTACGTCAAAGCAACACGGTACATACCAAACAATCACTGTTTTAACAAAAAAAAGTCGATTCCATGCACCACCTTCTACTTACCATGAAAATAAAAGTGCGAGACCAGACAGTCTCAAAGTGTTGTTTTGGCGATGTACCGTAAAAAGAGTGGGCTATAGTAAAGGGCATCAAACGTTTGATTGTGTGCATATATACCATCAAGTGTACAAGTAACAAAATAATGACACTTTTATGGCAGGAAGACCCCTGTAGTATTTACCCTAACATGATACTGTGTACTAACAAATATTTTGATGCTGGAGTCAAAGGAATTACGAGGACATGGATATTTATGAGGCCTAAATATGTATAACCTGCTATTGCAAAAATTCTGTTCTAGATGCTTCAATTTCCCATAATTCATTAGTTTCATATTGCACAAGTTACACTCTGAAATCATAATATATTTCAAGTTAAAAAATTAAATTTGTTTACATTTATGCTCGTGCAAAACACCAAACTACTTTCGATTTTGTACTTCAGGCCAGTCCAAGCTTGCAAAGTTGGAGGGCTGTAATTTTAAGAATTGAAGGAAATACTGAGAGTTTACTTACATTAAAAATATTAAAGAATGATGATTTACCGATCTAATTAGCTCATTGTTATGTTGCATGGGTGATGTTTTCTATTTCAAGGAAAATATGTAAAGCGTTTAGTTAGCCTTAAGTTCTTCCAAAATTACTTCCACAGAAGTACAGTGGTATTATCCAATTTTGTAACGTCGCTTCAAATTATAATCTTTTGAAACAAATATGAACACCAGTGACTGTGGTTTACAATTGTTGTGGGCAAGGAAATACGTTTCCTTCCAGTTTTCCTCTGTCACATTTCTTTTAACAATAATTTTATGATGAATGGTTATGTTTGACTATTTTTTAAAATGCAGTGTAAATAACCTAGCGCTATCGCCAAAGAACAATCAAGTAAATCAAAGTTGGGATTTGGGGACCTAGTTTAAAAAAACTGACTGCGCGGTACAAAGACCGCTCTGCGTTTCCCCGCTGCTATCACACGGCCCGCCAAAATATAGGCACAAAATGTTTCTCTAAATTAAGAGGTTGTTGCGAGCTTAAGGTGTGAAATTGGGATGAAAACCCCAAATCCACTTATCTAATCTGTCGGGCCCTGTCTGCCCAAGACAATTTATTTCTCTCGAAATTGTTCTGGGCGTCGCACGAAATGTGCCATACCAGGGTTTGGACCACCCTGTTATACTTAATTAAACGCAATCACACAAATATTACAAAAACCATACTGCTCATAATATTTAAGTTTATGGACATGTGGCAGACTTACCATATAGACTTAGTTCATCTTCTTGTTGAATGTCTTCTAATTCAGTTGTAGGGATTTTGCTTCTGAAAACAAAGTTTATGTACATAAGAAAACAAAGTAAATTTTCTTGACTGAATTTTATTTTATTGGCAAAGATTTTCATGTTTATCACTCAAAAATCACTCAAAATTAGGTATCAAGCTATCTTAGCTATAACTACATTTAGTGTAAGATTTCAAACTCTTCATAACGCAAAAAATGCCATAACATTAGTCAATTCAGTGACGTTAGTGATATAACAGTATCTCAAAAGATTTTTCTGATTAATTTCATGACGAAATATCATCGAATGCGATTTTTTGATTACACTCCAAATTCGACTCGGGCCACATATAATGAAGTGGCGGGCCACGTGTGGCCCGCGGACCCCAGTTTGGTAAACCCTGCTATAGACAATGAGTTTATTTCGTCATGCAAGAAATCAAAATAAATTATATTCAGGGACGAAGTAATATACAGGAAGTCACGAGAGGACAGAACTGGTCATAAGGAGTCTGAGACACCAAGATTCCAAACGAGTCAAAAATAAAAATTAATAGTATAAAAGAAACAATTGACACTAAGAGAAACTTTAGTCTTTCAAAAAATGTAACACAAAGTATGTATTGTAAATCCTAATAGGACTTATATATTCATCCTGAGGGGGGTTGAGGAAGACGATAAGGCGGGTCAATAATATGGGAAGTCACTGACTTCTGTCCGGTTGCCAATCCATGTTGGGTTTCAGATTAGTTAGCCAATATATATGATTTGAAAAATAAAAACTGCATAGAGAAAAACAATCGAGACACACCAGTCTTTTTGAAGACATGAAAATTATGAGCAAAATTGTTTTTAAGATTCAATTTTTGCAACTGCTTTAGGCTTATCCGGGCAAAATCTCAAAACAATAAGATTTTATAAAGATATTGTATTACAACCATGACGAATGTAAATTCAGGCTACAACATTGGTCTGAACAAGGCTATGAACAAATCTATTGAGTTGAAGTGAAACTTGTTCCATAGATAAATTCAGTCAGACAAAGAACGAGTATTGATGGTAAGGATAATCACAATTAAGACTCAAATATGAAACAAATATTTCCAAGATCATTATT
The DNA here is from genome assembly GCF_964204865.1 of Styela clava. Classification (NCBI taxonomy): domain Eukaryota; kingdom Metazoa; phylum Chordata; class Ascidiacea; order Stolidobranchia; family Styelidae; genus Styela; species Styela clava. The sequence goes on along the minus strand of NC_135251.1, from coordinate 307,877 downwards.
TTTTAATTATGTTAATGATTTATCTGACCTTGAACCTCCTTCTCCATCTGAAGTTCTTCTCCTCTTCTCACCAGTAGTTCTAGATGAAGTATCACCTTAAAAAAATTTGAATTACCACTTTGCGTACCACTTTGCGTAAGAAAAGCCATTTATTTATATGAAGGATAAAATAAAGTTTCATATTCTTCTTAATGTTGTTCAGATTTTTCAAATTTATAATAATTTATTACAGTTCTAAATGAAAATCATTACATTTTATATTCTGTGTTATGACACTAACAATTGTCTTCTGGTATACAATATTTTTCATAATTAGCAACTTCAATTAGCTATTTAAACATGAAGTCTTATACATAGAAATCACTGAAGTAATGACTTAACGGCGTTCCCGTGGTATGTGTACCAGGTTAGGGTGAGGCCATAATTTCATTCCAATTTTCCTTATATTAGTTCTATTAAGAGTTCGGGGACTAGCCAAGTGACTCCCATAATATTTGTAACTGAAATTATGGCCTAACCCTAACCTGGTACACATACTACGTTTCAGCGACCACCATCTTGGTTCGCATACTACATGAGTACCGACTTAACTATGCTGCAAATGCTGTTTATATGAATGTACGGCAAAATCAAAATTTCAGAAATGAGAATACTTCAATATTAAAAAGGTAATCAAAATGGCAAAAAAGGAAATGGTGGTCAAAATAAATACTTTTACAGAGTTTCACTACTAATGTTAACAACCAATTATTTATTTTGAATTTATAATATCGGTAATATAATAATAATAGTTTGACTAGATTAAATAGTTTAATTTGTTTAAATAAATCATTCGAAGAATTATATTAGCTAACCTAAAATATGAATAGAGGCTTCAATCCACCTCACTCACAAAATTTATTATCGTTTTAATATCAATGCATTCTCTTATTTGTATGGCATGATATTCTCTTTTATGTAGATATTTTATTCGTACAAATTGCATTAAAAGCATAGTCTATCCTAAAGAACTCATGGCTCCGTTGCCACATGCTAAAGATCTTTATTATAGTCATAATCAATACAAGAAAACCGCTTGCAGGAGTAGGAAAATTTGCAGACTGTGTCATACCAAGATGATTATGGTCTTTCCAGGTTTTGTAGCTTTTAACGTAAGATTGCAATCAGATAAATGCTTTGTTTTCATTGAGTGTGGAAATAATGTAAAAAGTAAGTTACAGAAATAGTATTGTATTTACGTATTTATCCTGTCGGAGAGGAAAATCGATATGACAGCACAAGCATTTGGCGTACCACAGCCTCACGTCCGCCTACCAATCAATTTTAGGTATGGCACTTAATTAGTTATTTGTTATCAAATGCATGGACTGATGATAGAAGAAGCTGTATCCAGCCAGTGGGTAATTGGACAACACTACGACAATGTTCCGTAATCCTATCAAATATAATTATCCCTGGCAAAGATTTAACTCGCAAACCCTCGGAGTGTAATCATAGGTGCGATGGCAAGCATATTCCTAACAATTGGAACCAGGTGCCATACTGCCGCATGTTTGGATTCCATGGATTGTTGGAAAAATCCAGAATTGCTGGAACCCAATGTGATAATGGTGTGGCGCCAGTTTTTTTAAGTTATAGTCATTATATCATTGAATAATTACATAGTTCTAGCTAAGTTGTTATCAGGGCGGCATGCTGGACTTAATTAAATCAGACTCGAAACTGCCTGACCAGATGAAACACTTCGATGGGCTGGATCAGGCCTGCGGACTGTGAATTGCCTAGTCCTGGTATAGAGGAAAGAAAGGAAGTTGCAATCTAGGCAACCTAGTCATACAGAACAATTGGTGTCAGTGTTTCCTTTAGTAGAATGAAGATTCTATTATTTCATGAAATCTTCAATGCCTTATATTACTATCTCATAATGCTAAACTGATTAGTTTACAATGAGGGTGGCCTCGAATGTTGGCCAAAATAAAATATCTTCTGATTAAAATAGAACACTTCAACTGTCCTGAACTTTTGAACATATGTTTTTTTTTTTCAATGTTTCATTCCCTCTTGAAGATCAGCACAAAACATTTATATTGCTTTTTTTGCAGTAGTGGTTTATATTTAAATTGAAAGAAATTTAAGTCTGGAATAGTTTTGCAACTTGAAAATTTGGGCAAATCTGTTGCAAACAGGAGCGCAGCCAGGATTTTCAAAAGGGGGGGGTTTCATAATCATAAATTCCCATTGCGGTCTGTAACAGTCTTCGCATTACGCGCTCGTTAAAGGGACGTCTTTTCAGTATAATGGTTATTCTTGTCGCGTGAAATATTCAATCTCTGACAACTACAAAATTCCAAAATGTCTTTATATATTTGTTTAATTGTGTCCAACGTAACTCGCAGTTGCTTCTTCTTACGTCAAAATTAAAACTTTAGTTCTCTGAAATGCCACGGCGATCGGTGGACATAAAAATATGAGATAAACGGTGTATTTAATTTTAATACGTATTATTGAAATCTTGCCAACTCGTTATCGCCGTTAGAAAAATCTCTATAACTGATATAAAATCCCGAAAAGTACATTTTTATTCCGTACAATGAAAATGCATATGAAGTATACCGTTATATCAAAAATACATATTTATTGCCGCGATTACGCCACTTGTTAAAAGAGCCGACGCTTACAACGAAAAATGATTTTTCTGTTGTGCAAAGCAATCAATTCGTGACCGATAAGAGCATATTTAAAATGTCTTGCTTTATTAATTTAATTGTCTTCAATTTAACCAGCGTTTGCGTCGACAAAACAAAACAATTTTTTACAATTCACAATTTTAAAATACCTCGGCCATTTGCCGACATAAAAATAAAAATTTTTGGTAATTGCCCGTCGCCTATCATATATATATTGTTTTGATCCGTATTTTTTCTATTTTGCAAATTCGACAAATTTGAGATGTGCTTGTAACATTGACTCCGTTCAATCGCAATGCTGACACTCCGATTATTTTTGAAAATATGATGGAACAGAGCGTAGAAAAGATGGGATCACTGCACCTGTTGGAATGGCTGAATGGTGGTCGTTCGTGGAAATTCGATATTAATGTTGGAAGCATTGGAACGGATACAATGATTTTAAAGTGAACCAACCGAAAACGACAAAAGAACCCAACACTCCAATCCATTTACCAAGCTTGTTTTTTGGTAAAAAAAAATTTGTCACTGTGTTATTTTTGCAATATAATTGAAGTAGGCCCACAACATCACCATTTTTCGTCAGCGAGTGTTTTAATCCATATATCTGTATAGGAAAAGCACATACACGTCTCACATTTTAATTTGAATTTATAAGTTGTTGCCCGATGTTACATCGTGTTTTTGTTTTATTCTGTTTTTGGGGACGGGCACGTACTTATTTAACTTTTTTATTAAGTTATGTCCGTCCTCCAGGTCCTCTGTATTTTGTTTGTCCCTTTGTTGTTGTTTTGTGTTTTGTTTGTATCAGAGTGACCGAATAAAATTGATTGATTGATTGATTGAATTGGTTGATTGATTGATAAAACCTCCTGAAAAATCCGTAAATCTGCTGTAAATTCTCATGGAGTAAAATTTATTTCAGTACAATAAAAATTGATGGATATACTTCGGATTAATTATCTTATATATCATCACAAACCGGGAAAAAATCGCGTTTTCAACCTTGTTTAATGATAACACGAAAATTTTCTACGACAATTTTAAAGTAATGGATAAAAGGCAAATCCCACCCACAATTAACCGTGTTTCGATTTCAGTGACGGTATGTTGCGACCAAACATAATGTGCCCCGTAGGCACCCGAAATTTTGCCGCGCGGGACTCAACAAAACTTATATTGTTTACGGTTTTATTTTCAGTATTTTATAATGGAGCTTTTTAATCAAATTTAGATCGCGGTTTAACTCCTTCTTTTGTCTTTAGTGTTAAAGCGACTCCAAAGTATATTTAATAAATGTCTTAATTATACAGCGAATAAATGTCCAAAGCAATAACCAAAGTAACACATACAGACATAAACACCACCAACCGAGCTGTGCTCCAGACTACTCAGTGCACATGGCCAAATCACCTTCACAGGTGGTTGGTCATGATCAGTCACCTGAAACTGATGACATCAAAGGTCATGCTCAACCATCTGGGAAAATGCTAGTTGCCAGAAATACAGCTAACAATCCCCCAATTTCCAATTTCAAATAAAAGTTTAACATAATGCATTTAACAGTTCGTGTGAAGATGCTCCTTTCTTAGTCAAACAATCTGCTAATTGTTGATCACTCGGAAGTTTCTTTATGCAGGAGATTTGATGGGATGAAACCATTTCTTTTAAACCATAAATGTCAATCCTGAGACGTTTCTCTGACAGCTTTTGTCGACTTGATTGCATCACAAAGGCTTTGACTATCAGTACAACATTCAATGCCAAATTTTTCTGGTTGAACTCTTCCAGTCGTTAGTTCAGAGTACAACGCTGCTAATAACACCGCCGTATCAACACCATCTGACATAGAGAGAGTTTCAGCAGAAAGTGTGCTTCTCACGACTGTTTTGATTCGCTTGGATTGCCAACATAAAGGTATTTTCCTGTTTCCACCACTCATGAATACAATATGGCCACCTTGCGTGCCCCCATCACACAAATTACCAAATGATGCATCGCTATAAACAAGAAACTTAACTTCATTGTCATGGAAAGCAGGAAATTTCAAAGTGACCTTTTGTGCTTTCAGTTGCTTGACAATTTTGTTAACTTCTATCACAGTTTTAACAGTGCAATTCTTTAAAGCAGATGTGAGTGTAGATGATGCAAATGATACATCTGGCCGAGTTTGATTTGAGACCCACAGTATCTGGCCAAGTAAAGATCGAACTTTCAAGACATCAGCTTCGATTAAAAGCTCACTTCCACTCTTAGTTTTCAATGAACGGATATCAATCGGAAGCAGTGACTCAATGTATTTGTGCTGGCTAAGTGTGATATCTTCCTTATCAGTCTTTAATTCAAGTCCTGAATATTTGAAACTTTCAGTATATTCCACTCCAACTTTGAACTGCTCTCTCAAACTCTTGATGAATTTGCCTTCAAATTCTTCCGAACCGCCCCACAGAAAGTCGTCCACATGCAAAGCGATCACCCCTTTTAAACCATGATCAAAATAATAGAATAAAGCAGGATGCACTACAGAGATACGAGCACCTAATTTTAGAAGCGTTTCCTTAACACTTTCGTACCAATACATTGAAGCATCAGTAAGACCATATACGCATTTCTTCAATCGCCACACAACATTTCGCTTCTGTATTTTCTGATCAGGTGGTTTGATAAAAATATCACGCTCAAGAGATTTTCCTTGTAAGAAGGCAGTTTTAATATCCATAGTTTTTGGCGACCATTTCTTTTGTGCAAGCAGTGCTAAAACAAGTCTGAGACTTTCTTTAGAACATGTTGGGGAATCTGTCTTCAATTCACTGAGACAATCTTCTTCAAAACCTCTAACTACTAGTCTAGCTTTTGGTTTTGGTCCATTGTCAGTCTTTTTTATTGAACACACCCATCTTGTACTTAACAACTTTTGGCCTTTACTTTCTTCCTCTGTGTAGACATCATTTTGCTTCCAGCTGTCCAGTTTCTTCATCTTTGCTTCAAGAAAGAGGTCTTCGTTAATCAACATCACTTGATCAACAATTGGTATTTCTTCAGCTGGTAAATCATCCATAATAGATAGATTCTCAACAGTGTCAAGATCAATGGATGTCTTTGTGCTTTTTTCAGATGAAGGTTGCAAAAAATCAATATTATACCAGCTACTGTACTTTCCTGTTGCTTTACCAGCCCGCCCAAGTACTTTTGCAACTTTTATTGCCAGTTACATCCTCTTTGAATTCTACTATTTGACCACGTTTAGGATCTCTCTTCACAACAGGTGAAGCCGAGAGTCCATCGTTATATTCTGAAGATTCATTTCCTTGATCAGTCTGTTTTAAATCTTCCTCGTCATCATCATCATAAAGCATCTCTTCTACTTTTGGTTGTGCTTCATTACTTGATATCTGCTCCTCTTTCTGTTCAATTTTAACTTCTCTTTGTTTATCATGCATCAGCCTGCATTTATGTACACGTATAACCAGTCCGCCATGCCTAAGGAATACTACACATCCATCAGCACCAATAACTTTTGCCGGACCTCTCCATTTTTCTGAATTCTCTCGCTTGTAATTAACAGTGTCTTCAGTCTCATAAATTTCATCGCCATGAGACCTGATTTGTTTTTGCAATGCTCTTCGAATTCGTTCACTACACTCTGATTCAAGAAAGGCTTTTCTCGAAGCATGAAGGGCATTGAGATGAGAAGCAACTACATCACTCATAGAAGTGCCATCCAACGAAGGAGGTTTGTTTGTTAGCAAAGAAGGAAGATTGGGATTCCTTCCAAATACCAGCTGATAAGGGCTGTAACCATGAACATTATGCAATGAATTCTTTGCATTTAGAGACCAGGAAAATGCTGTTTTCCAATCTAATGATTCAGATTGTCTAATTTTCAGCAAAATTTCAGTTAGAATAGAATTATGCCTCTCGACTAAACCATTGCTCCATGGACTTTCCGCTGCACTCGTCTTGAGTTCTATGTTGAAATTTTCAGCCATGTTGTTGAATTCTCCTCCATTGTCTGTGAATACTTGTCTTGGAGGTCCGTATATGCTTATCCAATGTGACAAAAACTCATTTGCTATGACTAATGAAGACTTGGAACTAATAATCGAACCAGAACTAAACCTGGTGAACATGTCGATAGTATGCATGTACCATAAATTTGGGCCAAGCTGATGGAGGTCTATGGCTATAACTTCGTTGAAATCCGTTGCACGTGGCAACCCAACACCCGGTTTTGGAAAAAGTTTCTTGTAAATTTTGCAAACTTGACAATTGTCGATAACTTTCTTCAACATATTTGAAGATAACTTGTTGAGTTTTCCTGAATTAGTGATCAGTTTTGATAATCGCTCATAGGAAGCGTGACCAAATTGTCGATGCAACTTCAAAAGATCTTTTCCAGAAAAAGCTTCATTGCTTTCATTTGCAGTGATAAAAATCCTAGGAGTAGGTGATTTATTGTTATCGCGAAAAAGGCTGACACAGTAATACTTCTTATTCTCTAGAGTCCTAACTGGTTTATGAAACATTTCCACTCTGTTTTCTGCAAAGTCAATCACAGTATTTGATCTTCTCATGGAATCTTTACTCAATAATAATGGTATATTTTCATCAACCACGTCACAAGAAATGTGGACTTTAGTGTCCCCAATATTTCCCGGGATTTCTATGGAATACAATGAACTGACTCTTCGACCATCACCAAACTTGAAAACTCCTCCACTATCTTCAGTGTGAATCTTTTCTATTTCAGATTCCTTGATTCTTTGCAAATAATCAAGAAGCCAAATTTTCCCACATACAGTGCGAGTACACCCAGAATCTAATATTGCATATCCACATAGATCTTTGGTGAACGCATCCATGTCATTAACAACTGACATCACATTGCTATCTTCTGAAAAATGATTTACTTTTCGCTCCTGATGTGGACAGGAATTTTCAGAATGCATCCTTGAATCGCAAATCTGACATCTTGCTCTGGAATATTTTGAATTTCTAGGACAATTTCTTACCCAATGATAAGTAGATCCACAAATAGCACATTGACTGATAGAACCATCTTTTCTTATTGGATTTGTACCTGCTCGCCTGCCATGATATTGTCGGAATTTACCAATTTTTTTCGAAAAATATGCAGTCTCTTGTTTCACTTCTACAGAAGACGATGAAGCTCCTTCACCAAATATTCTT
>NC_135250.1:32732855-32742855 GCF_964204865.1 Styela clava | reverse complement strand
CTGACCCTGACCCTGACCCTGACCCTGACCCTGACCCTGACCCTGACCCTGACCCTGACCCTGACCCTGACCCTGACCCTGACCCTGACCCTGACCCTGACCCTGACCCTGACCCTGACCCTGACCCTGACCCTGACCCTGACCCTGACCCTGACCCTGACCCTGACCCTGACCCTGACCCTGACCCTGACCCTGACCCTGACCCTGACCCTGACCCTGACCCTGACCCTGACCCTGACCCTGACCCTGACCCTGACCCTGACCCTGACCCTGACCCTGACCCTGACCCTGACCCTGACCCTGACCCTGACCCTGACCCTGACCCTGACCCTGACCCTGACCCTGACCCTGACCCTGACCCTGACCCTGACCCTGACCCTGACCCTGACCCTGACCCTGACCCTGACCCTGACCCTGACCCTGACCCTGACCCTGACCCTGACCCTGACCCTGACCCTGACCCTGACCCTGACCCTGACCCTGACCCTGACCCTGACCCTGACCCTGACCCTGACCCTGACCCTGACCCTGACCCTGACCCTGACCCTGACCCTGACCCTGACCCTGACCCTGACCCTGACCCTGACCCTGACCCTGACCCTGACCCTGACCCTGACCCTGACCCTGACCCTGACCCTGACCCTGACCCTGACCCTGACCCTGACCCTGACCCTGACCCTGACCCTGACCCTGACCCTGACCCTGACCCTGACCCTGACCCTGACCCTGACCCTGACCCTGACCCTGACCCTGACCCTGACCCTGACCCTGACCCTGACCCTGACCCTGACCCTGACCCTGACCCTGACCCTGACCCTGACCCTGACCCTGACCCTGACCCTGACCCTGACCCTGACCCTGACCCTGACCCTGACCCTGACCCTGACCCTGACCCTGACCCTGACCCTGACCCTGACCCTGACCCTGACCCTGACCCTGACCCTGACCCTGACCCTGACCCTGACCCTGACCCTGACCCTGACCCTGACCCTGACCCTGACCCTGACCCTGACCCTGACCCTGACCCTGACCCTGACCCTGACCCTGACCCTGACCCTGACCCTGACCCTGACCCTGACCCTGACCCTGACCCTGACCCTGACCCTGACCCTGACCCTGACCCTGACCCTGACCCTGACCCTGACCCTGACCCTGACCCTGACCCTGACCCTGACCCTGACCCTGACCCTGACCCTGACCCTGACCCTGACCCTGACCCTGACCCTGACCCTGACCCTGACCCTGACCCTGACCCTGACCCTGACCCTGACCCTGACCCTGACCCTGACCCTGACCCTGACCCTGACCCTGACCCTGACCCTGACCCTGACCCTGACCCTGACCCTGACCCTGACCCTGACCCTGACCCTGACCCTGACCCTGACCCTGACCCTGACCCTGACCCTGACCCTGACCCTGACCCTGACCCTGACCCTGACCCTGACCCTGACCCTGACCCTGACCCTGACCCTGACCCTGACCCTGACCCTGACCCTGACCCTGACCCTGACCCTGACCCTGACCCTGACCCTGACCCTGACCCTGACCTTGACCCAGACCCTAACCCTAACCCTAACCCTAACCCTAACCCTAACCCTAACCCTAGGCAAGAATTGTAAGAGCGAAAGACAGTAAACTCGAATGAGCCAAGAAAGAGCGGTGTACGGGATGGGATGCAGCGCTCAATCCCTCGGCGGCGGTCGGGCGAGAGAGTGCTGCGTCGCCGGCATCGGCGTCGAGAAAAGCCGAGCCGAAAAGAGTCGAGTGACTGCACTTGAAAGCATACTAACCTAACCCTAGGTAAGGCTTGTTAGAGCGAAAGACAGTAAACTCGAATGAGCCAAGAAAGAGCGGCGTGCGGGATGGGATGGAGCGCTCAATCCCTCGGCGGCGAGCGGGCGAGAGAGTGCTGCGTCGCCGGCATCGGCGTCGAGAAAAGCCGAGCCGAAAAGAGTCGAGTGACTGCACCTGAAAGCATACTAACCTAACCCTAGGTAAGGCTTGTAAGAGCGAAAGACAGTAAACTCGAATGAGCCAAGAAAGAGCGGCGTGCGGGATAGGATGGAGCGCTCAATCCCTCGGCGGCGGGCGGGCGAGAGAGTGCTGCGTCACCGGCATCGGCGTCGAGAAAAGCCGAGCCGAAAAAAGTTTAAAGTACAAACGCGATGTTAATGAGCGAGCCGTTGTCTCGACTAATATGTAGGAGGCGCTCGATCGAGCGTCTGGCTTGAACGCTTGTCGGCCTAGCAGAACGGTCGCATTGTTATGCCCGGGTTTTAGGCACCGCTGCAGGCGGCCGGCAGAGTTCTTGTTTGTGCGGAACTGAATGGATCGAGCCCGAGAGAGGGCGAGCAAAGACGAAACGCAAAGCGCTCCGCCTGGCACTGCCTAGCGAGAGCGTGGACGTCGCGGCCAGCGACTGTCGGATCCGGGTACGGCCGCAGGCGATCGCCTCGGTCTTAAACGAATGCGACGAGCAAGCGCAGCTGTCGCAGCTATCTGGTTGATCCTGCCAGTAGTGATATGCTTTTCTCAAAGATTAAGCCATGCAGGTGCAAGTACGAGTTTTTGTAAAGCGAAACTGCGAATGGCTCATTAAATCAGTCTTGGTTTATTTGGTCTCGTAAGCGAAGTGGATAACTGTGGTAATTCTAGAGCTAATACATGCATTAAGCGCCGACTTCGGGAGGCGCGCTTTTATCAGATCAAAACCGACCGGGTTCGTCCTGTGACGTTTGATGACTCTGGATAACCACGCGGATCGTACGGTCTCTGCACCGACGACGTATCATTCAAGTGTCTGCCCTATCAACTTTCGAAGGTACGCTACGTTCCTACCTTTGTGATAATGGGTAAGGGGGAATCAGGGTTCGATTCCGGAGAGGGAGCCTGAGAAACGGCTACCACATCCAAGGAAGGCAGCAGGCGCGCAAATTACCCATTCCCGACACGGGGAGGTAGTGACGAAAAATAACAATACAGGACTCTAACGAGGCCCTGTAGTTGGAATGAGTACATCCTAAAACTCTTAACGAGTATCCATTGGAGGGCAAGTCTGGTGCCAGCAGCCGCGGTAATTCCAGCTCCAACAGTGTATGCTAAAGTTGTTGCGGTTGAAAAGCTCGTAGTTGGATTTTGGGCGAGCGCCGCCGGTCCGTCGCAAGGCGTGTCACTGGTTGCGTTCGGTTCTCCGTCGGTGCTCTTGACTGAGTGTCGGCGGTGGCCGATAAGTTTACTTGGAAAAAATTAGAGTGTTTAAAGCAGGCTGTTCGCCTGCATAGTGTTGCATGGAATAATGGAATAGGACCTCGGTTCTATTTTGTTGGTTTTCGGAGCACGAGGTAATGATTAGGAGGGACAGACCGAGGGGGCGTCCGTACTCTGCCGTTAGAGGTGAAATTCTTGGATCGGCGGAAGACGAACTACTGCGAAAGCATTCGCCAAGAATGTTTTCTTTAATCAAGAGCGAAAGTCAGAGGTTCGAAGACGATCAGATACCGTCGTAGTTCTGACTATAAACGATTCCAACTAGCGATCGGGAGGCGTTACCATGACGACCTTTCCGGCAGCTTCCGGGAAACCAAAGTCTTTGGGTTCCGGGGGAAGTATGGTTGCAAAGCTGAAACTTAAAGGAATTGACGGAAGGGCACCACCAGGAGTGGAGCCTGCGGCTTAATTTGACTCAACACGGGGAAACTCACCCGGCCCGGACACAGGTAGGATTGACAGATTGAGAGCTCTTTCTTGATTCTGTGGGTGGTGGTGCATGGCCGTTCTTAGTTGGTGGAGCGATTTGTCTGGTTAATTCCGATGACGAACGAGACTCTGGCATGCTAAATAGTTACGCGACCTTCTCGGTCGGCGTCTAACTTCTTAGAGGGACTAGTGGCGTTTAGCCACACGAGATTGAGCAATAACAGGTCTGTGATGCCCTTAGATGTCCGGGGCCGCACGCGCGCTACACTGAGTGAAGCAGCGAGTGTCTAACCTAGGCCGAAAGGTCCGGGTAACCCGTTGAACCTCATTCGTGATTGGGATAGGGACTTGCAATTGCTTCCCTTGAACGAGGAATTCCCAGTAAGCGCAAGTCATCAACTTGCGTTGATTACGTCCTCTTTTTGGGTCGGCTTTTCTCGACGCCGATGCCGGCGACGCAGCACTCTCTCGCCCGCCCGCCACCGAGGGATTGAGCGCTCCATCCCATCCCGCACGCCGCTCTTTCTTGGCTCATTCGAGTTTTTTACTGTCTTTCGCTCTTACAAGCCTTACCTAGGGTTATGTTAGTATGCTTTCACGTGCAGTCACTCGACTCTTTTCGGCTCGGCTTTTCTCGACGCCGATGCCGGCGACGCAGCACTCTCTCGCCCGCCCGCCACCGAGGGATTGAGCGCTCCATCCCATCCCGCACGCCGCTCTTTTTGGCTCATTCGAGTTTTTTACTGTCTTTCGCTCTTACAAGCCTTACCTAGGGTTAGGTTAGTATGTTTTCACGTGCAGTCACTCGACTCTTTTTGGCTCGGCTTTTCTAGACGCCGATGCCGGCGACGCAGCACTCTCTCGCCCGCTCGCCACCGAGGGATTGAGCGCTCCATACCATCCCATCCCGCACGCCGCTCTTTCTTGGCTCATTCGATTTTTTTCCTGTCTTTCGCTCTTACAAGCCTTACGTAGGGTTAGGTTAGTATGCTTTCACGTGCAGTCACTCGACTCTTTTCGGCTCGGCTTTTCTCGACGCCGATGCCGGCGACGCAGCACTCTCTCGCCCGCCCGCCACCGAGGGATTGAGCGCTCCATACCATCCCATCCCGCACGCCGCTATTTCTTGGCTCATTCTAGTTTTTTACTGTCTTTCGCTCTTACAAGCCTTACCTAGGGTTAGGTTAGTATGCTTTCATGTGCAGTCACTCCACTCTTTTCGGCTCGGCTTTTCTCGACGCCGATGCCGGCGACGCAGCACTCTCTCGCCCGCTCGCCACCGAGGGATTGAGCGCTCCATACCATCCCATCCCGCACGCCGCACTTTCTTGGCTCATTCGATTTTTTTCCTGTCTTTCGCTCTTACAAGCCTTACGTAGGGTTAGGTTAGTATGCTTTCACGTGCAGTCACTCGACTCTTTTCGGCTCGGCTTTTCTCGACGCCGATGCCGGCGACGCAGCACTCTCTCGCCCGCCCGCCACCGAGGGATTGAGTGCTCCATCCCATCCCATCCCGCACGCCGCTCTTTCTTGGCTCATTCGAGTTTTTTACTGTCTTTCGCTCTTACAAGCCTTACTTAGGGTTAGGTTAGTATGCTTTCACGTGCAGTCACTCAACTTTTTTCGGCTCGGCTTTTTTCGACGCCGATGCCGGCGACGCAGCCCTCTCTCGCCCGCCCGCCACCGAGGGATTGAGCGCTCCATACCATCCCATCCCGCACGCCGCTCTTTCTTGGCTCATTCGATTTTTTTCCTGTCTTTCGCTCTTACAAGCCTCACCTAGGGTTAGGTTAGTATGCTTTCATGTGCAGTCAGTCGACTCTTTTTGGCTCGGCTTTTCTCGACGCCGATGCCGGCGACGCAGCACTCTCTCGCCCGCTCGCCACCGAGGTATTGAGCGCTCCATAGCATCCCATCCCGCACGCCGCTCTTTCTTGGCTCATTCGAGTTTTTTACTGTCTTTCGCTCTTACAAGCCTTACCTATGGTTAGGTTAGTATGCTTTCACGTGCAGTCACTCGACTCTTTTCGGCTCGGCTTTTCTCGACGCCGATGCCGGCGACGCAGCACTCTCTCGCCCGCCCGCCACCGAGGGATTGAGCGCTCCATACCATCCCATCCCGCACGCCGCTCTTTCTTGGCTCATTCGAGTTTTTTACTGTCTTTCGCTCTTACAAGCCTTACCTAGAGTTAGGTTAGTATGCTTTCACGTGCAGTCACTCGACTCTTTTCGGCTCGGCTTCTCTCGACGCCGATGCCGGCGACGCAGCACTCTCTCACCCGCCCGCCACCGAGGGATTGAGCGCTCCATCCCATCCCGCACGCCGCTCTTTCTTGGCTCATTCGAGTTTTTTACTGTCTTTCGCTCTTACAAGCCTTACCTAGGGTTAGGTTAGTATGCTTTCACGTGCAGTCACTCGACTCTTTTCGGCTCGCCTTTTCTCGACGCCGATGCCGGCGACGCAGCACTCTCTCGCCCGCCCGCCACCGAGGGATTGAGCGCTCCATACCATCCCATCCCGCACGCCGCTCTTTCTTGGCTCATTCGAGTTTTTTACTGTCTTTCGCTCTTACAAGCCTTACCTAGAGTTAGGTTAGTATGCTTTCACGTGCAGTCACTCGACTCTTTTCGGCTCGGCTTTTCTCGACGCCGATGCCGGCGACGCAGCACTCTCTCACCCGCCCGCCACCGAGAGATTGAGCGCTCCATCCCATCCCGCACGCCGCTCTTTCTTGGCTCATTCGAGTTTTTTACTGTCTTTCGCTCTTACAAGCCTTACCTAGAGTTAGGTTAGTATGCTTTCACGTGCAGTCACTCGACTCTTTTCGGCTCGGCTTTTCTCGACGCCGATGCCGGCGACGCAGCACTTTCTCACCCGCCCGCCACCGAGAGATTGAGCGCTCCATCCCATCCCGCACGCCGCTCTTTCTTGGCTCATTCGAGTTTTTTACTGTCTTTCGCTCTTACAAGCCTTACCTAGGGTTAGGTTAGTATGCTTTCACGTGCAGTCACTCGACTCTTTTCGGCTCGGCTTTTCTCGACGCCGATGCCGGCGACGCAGCACTCTCTCGCCCGCCCGCCACCGAGGAATTGAGCGCTCCATACCATCCCATCCAGCACGCCGCTCTTTCTTGGCTCATTCGAGTTTTTTACTGTCTTTCGCTCTTACAAGCCTTACCAAGGGTTAGGTTAGTATGCTTTCCCGTGCAGTCACTCGACTCTTTTCGGCTCGGCTTTTCTCGACGCCGATGCCGGCGACGCAGCACTCTCTCGCCCGCCCGCCACCGAGGGATTGAGCGCTCCATACCATCCCATCCCGCACGCCGCTCTTTTTGGCTCATTCGAGTTTTTTACTGTCTTTCGCTCTTACAAGCCTTACCTGGGGTTAGGTTAGTATGCTTTCGCGTGCAGTCACTCGACTCTTTTCGGCTCGGCTTTTCTCGACGCCGATGCCGGCGACGCAGCACTCTCTCGCCCGCCCGCCACCGAGGGATTGAGCGCTCCACACCATCCCATCCCGCACGCCGCTCTTTCTTGGCTCATTCGAGTTTTTTACTGTCTTTCGCTCTTACAAGCCTTACCTATGGTTAGGTTAGTATGCTTTCACGTGCAGTCACTCGACTCTTTTCGGCTCGGCTTTTCTCGACGCCGATGCCGGCGACGCAGCACTCTCTCACCCGCCCGCCACCGAGAGATTGAGCGCTCCATCCCATCCCGCACGCCGCTCTTTCTTGGCTCATTCGAGTTTTTTACTGTCTTTCGCTCTTACAAGCCTTACCTAGAGTTAGGTTAGTATGCTTTCACGTGCAGTCACTCGACTCTTTTCGGCTCGGCTTTTCTCGACGCCGATGCCGGCGACGCAGCACTTTCTCACCCGCCCGCCACCGAGAGATTGAGCGCTCCATCCCATCCCGCACGCCGCTCTTTCTTGGCTCATTCGAGTTTTTTACTGTCTTTCGCTCTTACAAGCCTTACCTAGGGTTAGGTTAGTATGCTTTCACGTGCAGTCACTCGACTCTTTTCGGCTCGGCTTTTCTCGACGCCGATGCCGGCGACGCAGCACTCTCTCGCCCGCCCGCCACCGAGGAATTGAGCGCTCCATACCATCCCATCCAGCACGCCGCTCTTTCTTGGCTCATTCGAGTTTTTTACTGTCTTTCGCTCTTACAAGCCTTACCAAGGGTTAGGTTAGTATGCTTTCCCGTGCAGTCACTCGACTCTTTTCGGCTCGGCTTTTCTCGACGCCGATGCCGGCGACGCAGCACTCTCTCGCCCGCCCGCCACCGAGGGATTGAGCGCTCCATACCATCCCATCCCGCACGCCGCTCTTTTTGGCTCATTCGAGTTTTTTACTGTCTTTCGCTCTTACAAGCCTTACCTGGGGTTAGGTTAGTATGCTTTCGCGTGCAGTCACTCGACTCTTTTCGGCTCGGCTTTTCTCGACGCCGATGCCGGCGACGCAGCACTCTCTCGCCCGCCCGCCACCGAGGGATTGAGCGCTCCACACCATCCCATCCCGCACGCCGCTCTTTCTTGGCTCATTCGAGTTTTTTACTGTCTTTCGCTCTTACAAGCCTTACCTAGGGTTAGGTTAGTATGCTTTCATGTGCAGTCACTAGGGCTGGGCATTTTCGAATACCTGATGATTTCAGAATCGAATCGAATAATTTTTTCGAATCGAATCGAATCTCGAATACTTGGGAGGTATGATAATGTATGTAACTTTCTTATCATTTTAGGTCCTCCAGACACATAAATTACTGAAAACATAAAATACATCACTGACAATAAAAAAAAAAGTTTTCATCAATACCTCAATGCAGAAAAGAGTCATATGTCAGAATTGTGTTGGAAAAATATGTTTTCAATGAAAAAAAAAATTGAGAAATTTACCTCGACCATTGGCTAAAAGAGTAAAACAAGATGGCGGCGATTCGAAAATTTGTTCTTAACCGATTCGAATAATTTACTATTCGATTCGATTCGAATATTCGATTCGAAATGCCCAGCCCTAGCAGTCACTCGACTCTTTTCGGCTCGGCTTTTCTCGACGCCGATGCCGGCGACGCAGCACTCTCTCGCCCGCTCGCCACCGAGGGATTGAGCGCTCCATACCATCCCATCCCGCACGCCGCTCTTTCTTGGCTCATTCGATTTTTTTCCTGTCTTTCGCTCTTACAAGCCTTACCTAGGGTTAGGTTAGTATGCTTTCATGTGCAGTCACTCGACTCTTTTCGGCTCGGCTTTTCTCGACGCCGATGCCGGCGACGCAGCACTCTCTCACCCGCCCGCCACCGAGGGATTGAGCGCTCCATCCCATCCCGCACGCCGCTCTTTCTTGGCTCATTCGAGTTTTTTACTGTCTTTCGCTCTTACAAGCCTTACCTAGGGTTAGGTTAGTATGCTTTCACGTGCAGTCACTCGACTCTTTTCGGCTCGGCTTTTCTCGACGCCGATGCCGGCGACGCAGCACTCTCTCGCCCGCCCGCCACCGAGGGATTGAGTGGTCCATCCCATCCCATCCCGCACGCCGCTCTTTCTTGGCTCATTCGAGTTTTTTACTGTCTTTCGCACTTACAAGCCTTACCTAGAGTTAGGTTAGTATGCTTTCACGTGCAGTCACTCGACTCTTTTCGGCTCGGCTTTTCTCGACGCCGATGCCGGCGACGCAGCACTCTCTCACCCGCCCGCCACCGAGGGATTGAGCGCTCCATCCCATCCCGCACGCCGCTCTTTCTTGGCTCATTCGAGTTTTTTACTGTCTTTCGCTCTTACAAGCCTTACCTAGGGTTAGGTTAGTATGCTTTCACGTGCAGTCACTCGACTCTTTTCGGCTCGGCTTTTCTCGACGCCGATGCCGGCGACGCAGCACTCTCTTGCCCGCCCGCCACCGAGGGATTGAGCGCTCCATACCATCCCATCCCGCACGCCGCTCTTTTTGGCTCATTCGAGTTTTTTACTGTCTTTCGCTCTTACAAGCCTTACCTAGGGTTAGGTTAGTATGCTTTCGCGTGCAGTCACTCGACTCTTTTCGGCTCGGCTTTTCTCGACGCCGATGCCGGCGACGCAGCACTCTCTCGCCCGCCCGCCACCGAGGGATTGAGCGCTCCACACCATCCCATCCCGCACGCCGCTCTTTCTTGGCTCATTCGAGTTTTTTACTGTCTTTCGCTCTTACAAGCCTTACCTAGGGTTATGTTAGTATGCTTTCATGTGCAGTCACTCGACTCTTTTCGGATCGGCTTTTCTCGACGCCGATGCCGGCGACGCAGCACTCTCTCGCCCGCTCGCCACCGAGGTATTG
>NC_135250.1:32715355-32720355 GCF_964204865.1 Styela clava | reverse complement strand
TCGGGCGCCTTAACCCGGCGTTCGGTTCATCCCGCATCGCCAGTTCTGCTTACCAAGAGTGGCCCACTTGGCACTCGCATTCGAGGCGCCCGACTCCAATTAAGCGAGCCGGGCTTCTTACCAATTT
This sequence comes from Styela clava, assembly GCF_964204865.1. Classification (NCBI taxonomy): domain Eukaryota; kingdom Metazoa; phylum Chordata; class Ascidiacea; order Stolidobranchia; family Styelidae; genus Styela; species Styela clava. The sequence continues at coordinate 32,720,228 of NC_135250.1, read as the reverse complement.
AAAGTTTGAGAATAGGTTGAGGACCTTTCGTCCCCAAGGCCGCTAATCATTCGCTTTACCAGATAAAACAGCGACAAAGCGCCAGCTATCCTGAGGGAAACTTCGGAAGGAACCAGCTACTAGATGGTTCGATTAGTCTTTGCCCCTATACCCAAATAGGACGATCGATTTGCACGTCAGAATCGCTACGGTCCTCCATCAGAGTTTCCTCTGGCTTCGACCTTCCCAGGCATAGTTCACCATCTTTCGGGTCCCAACATGGACGCTCTTGCGCGACCGCCCCGGCAGAGCGGGTGCGATCGGCCGGTCGTGCGCCGGCGCCCGCACGGGGCTCCGGGTCCGACCTCGTTCGGCCAACGGCTGCCTTCACTTTCATTTCGCCTGCGAGTCTCGAACCACTCGACGACTCGCGCTCATGTTAGACTCCTTGGTCCGTGTTTCAAGACGGGTCGGGAGGGTGGCCGACGTGGCCACGGACCCCGAGCGCGTCGACGGCGCGCCACCGAAGCGGCAGCCCGCCGAACACCGGCACTGCGTACAGTGCAGACGAACGACAAGCCAGCCGAACGGCGACGGCCGCACACAGAGAGCGCGCGGCATCCTTTCCTCGATCCGCCGCCGGGCCGCACCGCCCGCGCGCCGTAACACCCCCGCCGGAGCGGAGGCCACCTTCGCGCGGGGACTTAGACCGACGGCAAACCGGTCGTGACCCGCGCCGGTTGCTAGTGCGCTGAGACGGTGCGCGAACCGACTCGGCAGCGGCGCCTTAAGCGTCCGCGAAACGAGACGGAGCGCCCACGCGCACAACTGAAAGCGAGCCGGCGACCTAACGGGCCCTCCCGTTTGCCTCTCAAAAGTTTCAGGTACTCTTGAACTCTCTCTTCAAAGTGCTTTTCAACTTTCCCCTCACGGTACTTGTCGCTATCGGTTTCGCGACCGTATTTAGTCTTAGGTGGAGTTTACCACCCGCTTTGGGCTGCATTCCCAAACAACCCGATTCCGAGAAGACCCGAAGCGGCCAAGGCAAGCGCCCCTATGGGCCTAACACCCGCCGTGGGCGAGGCCTCGATCAGAAGGACACCGGCGCTTGCCGTCAGCCGCACTGGGACTTCCGTACGTCACAACTCGGCGCGCTCGAGAAGCGCGCGATTCGACGCTGGACTCTTCCCGGTTCACTCGCCGTTACTCAGGGAATCCCTGTTGGTTTCTTTTCCTCCGCTCAATAATATGCTTAAATTCAGCGGGTGCTCTCGCCTGATCTCAGGTCGTATGTGTCAGGCGGGCCGCCTCTTCCACGGCCCGCTGGCATCGCAAGTCGTCGCCGCCGGCGCCGACCGAGCGCGTAGCGTCGCCGCCTTGGCCCACGGTCGGTCTTGATCTCGTTACCGGACCGACCGACCTGGACCCGCCCCTCGAACGTCGTTGAACGTCGAGAGGCCGGCGGTGTACGGGACACGCGGTGGCGCCGAGAAAGCTCGGCGACCGCTTCAACTTGGGGCGACGCCCGGCCGTCTTTGCAGAGGCCCGACGACGGCCCTCGGGTGAGGATGAACGCGACCCTGAGGCAGACGCGGTGCCGGGATTGACCCGAGACCGCAATTCGCGTTCAGAAGGTCGACGTTCAATGTGTTCTGCAATTCACATTACTTCTCGCACTTGGCTGCGTCCTTCATCGACTCGCGAGCCGAATGATCCACCGTTAAGAGCCGCCCTCAACGTTTCGCCCGGCGCCGAAGCGCGCGGACGTCACACTGTGGGATCGGCCACAAAACCACCACCGACAACAACTGCACAAAAACACCAACAAACGGCGCCGAGCGACCGCCGGGCTGAGCCGGCGGCACATCGAGCGCGGTGCCCAGAAGCCACCATCGCACTCGGCTGCCTTGCTATGCCAACGTGTTACGCGTGTCGCACGGGGCGGAACCCCGATTGACGGCCGCCCTCGCGGCGGCACCCAAAGACAATTAAGTGCGCGGTCGGCCGGGGCCTACCACCACCTTCGGTAATGATCCTTCCGCAGGTTCACCTACGGAAACCTTGTTACGACTTTTACTTCCTCTAAATGATCAAGTTTGATCGTCTTCTCGTCAAGCCGACGCGGCCGTTGCCAGCCGCGACGGGGCCGATCCAAGGATCTCACTAAACCATTCAATCGGTAGTAGCGACGAGCGGTGTGTACAAAGGGCAGGGACGTAATCAACGCAAGTTGATGACTTGCGCTTACTGGGAATTCCTCGTTCAAGGGAAACAATTGCAAGTCCCCATCCCAATCACGAATGAGGTTCAACGGGTTACCCGGACCTTTCGGCCTAGGTTAGACATTCGCTGCTTCACTCAGTGTAGCGCGCGTGCGGCCCCGGACATCTAAGGGCATCACAGACCTGTTATTGCTCAATCTCGTGTGGCTAAACGCCACTAGTCCCTCTAAGAAGTTAGACGCCGACCGAGAAGGTCGCGTAACTATTTAGCATGCCAGAGTCTCGTTCGTTATCGGAATTAACCAGACAAATCGCTCCACCAACTAAGAACGGCCATGCACCACCATCCACAGAATCAAGAAAGAGCTCTCGATCTGTCAATTCTACCTGTGTCCGGGCCGGGTGAGTTTCCCCGTGTTGAGTCAAATTAAGCCGCAGGCTCCACTCCCGGTGGTGCCCTTCCGTCAATTCCTTTAAGTTCCAGCTTTGCAACCATACTTCCCCCGGAACCCAAAGACTTTGGTTTCCCGGAAGCTGCCGGAAAGGTCGTCATGGTAACGCCTCCCAATCGCTAGTTGGCATCGTTTATAGTCAGAACTAGGACGGTATCTGATCGTCTTCGAACCTCTGACTTTCGCTCTTGATTAAAGAAAACATTCTTGGCGAATGATTTCGCAGTAGTTCGTCTTCCGCCGATCCAAGAATTTCACCTCTAACGGCAGAGTAAGGACGCCCCCGTCTGTCCCTCTTAATCATTACCTCGTGCTCCGAAAACCAACAAAATAGAACCTAGAGGTCCTATTCCATTATTCCATGCAACACTATGCAGGCGAACAGCCTGCTTTGAACACTCTAATTTTTTCAAAGTAAACTTATCGGCCACCGCCGACACTCAGTCAAGAGCACCGACGGAGAACCGAAGGTGAGGCGAACGCAACCAGTGACACGCCTTGCGACGGACCGGCGGCGCTCGCCCAAAATCCAACTACGAGCTTTTCAACCGCAACAACTTTAGCATACACTGTTGGAGCTGGAATTACCGCGGCTGCTGGCTCAAGACTTGCCCTCCAATGGATACTCGTTAAGAGTTTTAGGATGTACTCATTCCAATTACAGGGCCTCGTTAGAGTCCTGTATTGTTATTTTTCGTCACTACCTCCCCGTGTCGGGAATGGGTAATTTGCGCGCCTGCTGCCTTCCTTGGATGTGGTTGCCGTTTCCCAGGCTCCCTCTCCGGAATCGAACCCTGATTCCCCGTTACCCGTTATCACAAAGGTAGGCACGTAGCGTACCTTCGACAGTTGATAGGGCAGACACTTGAATGATACGTCGTCGGTGCAGAGACCGTACGATCCGCGTGGTTATCCAGAGTCATCAAACGTCACAGGAAGAACCCGATCGGTTTTGATCTGATAAAAGCGCGCCTCCCAAAGTCGGCGCTTAATGCATGTATTAGCTCTAGAATTACCACAGTTATCCACTTCGCTTACGAGACCAAATAAACCAAGACTGATTTAATGAGCCATTCGCAGTTTCGCTTTACGAGAACTCTTACTTGCACCTGCATGGCTTAATCTTTGAGACAAGCATATCACTACTGGCAGGATCAACCAGATAGCTGCGACAGCTGCGCTCGGCCCTTGCTGGGCCGCCCGGCGCGTGCTCGTCGCATTCGTTTAAGACCGAGGCGATCGCCTGCGGCCGTACTCGGCTTCGACAGTCGCTGGCCGTGACGTCCCCGCTCTCGCTAGGCAGTGCCAGGCGGAGCGCTTTGCGTTTCGTCTTTGCTCGCCCCCTCTCGAGCTCGATCCATTCAGTTTCGCACAAACAAGAGCTCTGCCGGCCGCCTGCAGCGGTGCCTAAAACCCGGGCATAACAATGCGACCGTTCTGCTAGGCCGACAAGCGCTCAAGCCAGACGCTCGATCGAGCGCCTCCTACATATTTGTCGGGACAACGGCTCGCTCATTAGCATCACGTTTGTACTTTAAACTTTTTTCGGCTCGGCTTTTCTCGACGCCGATGCCGGCGACGCAGCACTCTCTCGCCCTCCCGCCACCGAGGGATTGAGCGCTCCATACCATCCCATCCCGCACGCCGCACTTTCTTGGCTCATTCGAGTTTTTTACTGTCTTTCGCTCTTACAAGCCTTACCTAGTGTCAGGTTAGTATGCTTTCACGTGCAGTCACTCGACTCTTTTCGGCTAGGCTTTTCTCGACGCCGATTCCGGCGACGCAGCACTCTCTCGCCCGCCCGCCACCGAGGGATTGAGCGCTCCATACCATCCCATCCCGCACGCCGCTCTTTCTTGGCTCATTCGAGTTTTTTACTGTCTTTCGCTCTTACAAGCCTTACTTAGGGTTAGGTTAGTATGCTTTCACGTGCAGTCACTCGACTCTTTTCGGCTCGGCATTTCTCGACGCCGATGCCGGCGACGCAGCACTCTCTTGCCCGCCCGCCACCGAGAGATTGAGCGCTCCATCCCATCCCGCACGCCGCTCTTTCTTGGCTCATTCGAGTTTTTTACTGTCTTTCGCTCTTACAGGCCTTACCTAGGGTTAGGTTAGTGTGCTTGCACGTGCGATCTCTTGAACTTTTTTGTTTTGGTTAGTTTGTACCTGGTCGTATTGCGAAATTGTGCGATCCAATGGGCGGCGGCGACGCCCCCTTTT
>NC_135250.1:32707855-32712855 GCF_964204865.1 Styela clava | reverse complement strand
CGCCCGCCGCCGCGGCCTTCCTACTCGTCGCGACATAGCGCCGTGGAACGGCCCGTGTCGTCGCCACGGCCGGGTATAGGCCCGACGCTCAAGCGCCATCTATTTTCAGGGCTGGTTGATTCGGCAGGTGAGTTGTTACACACTCCGTAGCGAATTCCGACTTCCATGGCCACCGTCCTGCTGTCTAGATCAACCAACAACTTTTGTGGGCTCTGATGAGCGTCGCGTCGGGCGCCATAACCCGGCGTTCGGTTCATCCCGCATCGCCAGTTCTGCTTACCAAGAGTGGCCCACTTGGCACTCGCATTCGAGGCGCCCGACTCCAATTAAGCGAGCCGGGCTTCTTACCAATTTAAAGTTTGAGAATAGGTTGAGGACCTTTCGTCCCCAAGGCCGCTAATCATTCGCTTTACCAGATAAAACAGCGACAAAGCGCCAGCTATCCTGAGGGAAACTTCGGAAGGAACCAGCTACTAGATGGTTCGATTAGTCTTTGCCCCTATACCCAAATAGGACGATCGATTTGCACGTCAGAATCGCTACGGTCCTCCATCAGAGTTTCCTCTGGCTTCGACCTTCCCAGGCATAGTTCACCATCTTTCGGGTCCCAACATGGACGCTCTTGCGCGACCGCCCCGGCAGAGCGGGTGCGATCGGCCGGTCGTGCGCCGGCGCCCGCACGGAGCTCCGGGTCCGACCTCGTTCGGCCAACGGCTGCCTTCACTTTCATTTTGCCTGCGAGTCTCGAACCACTCGACGACTCGCGCTCATGTTAGACTCCTTGGTCCGTGTTTCAAGACGGGTCGGGAGGGTGGCCGACGTGGCCACGGACCCCGAGCGCGTCGACGGCGCGCCACCGAAGCGGCAGCCCGCCGAACACCGGCACTGCGTACAGTGCAGACGAACGACAAGCCAGCCGAACGGCAACGGCCGCACACAGAGAGCGCGCGGCATCCTTTCCTCGATCCGCCGCCGGGCCGCACCGCCCGCGCGCCGTAACACCCCCGCCGGAGCGGAGGCCACCTTCGCGCGGGGACTTAGACCGACGGCAAACCGGTCGTGACCCGCGCCGGTTGCTAGTGCGCTGAGACGGTGCGCGAACCGACTCGGCAGCGGCGCCTTAAGCGTCCGCGAAACGAGACGGAGCGCCCACGCGCACAACTGAAAGCGAGCCGGCGACCTGACGGACCCTCCCGTTTGCCTCTCAAAAGTTTCAGGTACTCTTGAACTCTCTCTTCAAAGTGCTTTTCAACTTTCCCCTCACGGTACTTGTCCGCTATCGGTTTCGCGACCGTATTTAGTCTTAGGTGGAGTTTACCACCCGCTTTGGGCTGCATTCCCAAACAACCCGATTCCGAGAAGACCCGAAGCGGCCAAGGCAAGCGCCCCTATGGGCCTAACACCCGCCGTGGGCGAGGCCTCGATCAGAAGGACACCGGCGCTTGCCGTCAGCCGCACTGGGACTTCCGTACGTCACAACTCGGCGCGCTCGAGAAGCGCGCGATTCGACGCTGGACTCTTCCCGGTTCACTCGCCGTTACTCAGGGAATCCCTGTTGGTTTCTTTTCCTCCGCTCAATAATATGCTTAAATTCAGCGGGTGCTCTCGCCTGATCTCAGGTCGTATGTGTCAGGCGGGCCGCCTCTTCCACGGCCCGCTGGCATCGCAAGTCGTCGCCGCCGGCGCCGACCGAGCGCGTAGCGTCGCCGCCTTGGCCCACGGTCGGTCTTGATCTCGTTACCGGACCGACCGACCTGGACCCGCCCCTCGAACGTCGTTGAACGTCGAGAGGCCGGCGGTGTACGGGACACGCGGTGGCGCCGAGAAAGCTCGGCGACCGCTTCAACTTGGGGCGACGCCCGGCCGTCTTTGCAGAGGCCCGACGACGGCCCTCGGGTGAGGATGAACGCGACCCTGAGGCAGACGCGGTGCCGGGATTGACCCGAGACCGCAATTCGCGTTCAGAAGGTCGACGTTCAATGTGTTCTGCAATTCACATTACTTCTCGCACTTGGCTGCGTCCTTCATCGACTCGCGAGCCGAGTGATCCACCGTTAAGAGCCGCCCTCAACGTTTCGCCCGGCGCCGAAGCGCGCGGACGTCACACTGTGGGATCGGCCACAAAACCACCACCGACAACAACTGCACAAAAACACCAACAAACGGCGCCGAGCGACCGCCGGGCTGAGCCGGCGGCACATCGAGCGCGGTGCCCAGAAGCCACCATCGCACTCGGCTGCTTTGCTATGCCAACGTGTTACGCGTGTCGCACGGGGCGGAACCCCGATTGACGGCCGCCCTCGCGGCGGCACCCAAAGACAATTAAGTGCGCGGTCGGCCGGGGCCTACCACCACCTTCGGTAATGATCCTTCCGCAGGTTCACCTACGGAAACCTTGTTACGACTTTTACTTCCTCTAAATGATCAAGTTTGATCGTCTTCTCGACAAGCCGACGCGGCCGTTGCCAGCCGCGACGGGGCCGATCCAAGGATCTCACTAAACCATTCAATCGGTAGTAGCGACGAGCGGTGTGTACAAAGGGCAGGGACGTAATCAACGCAAGTTGATGACTTGCGCTTACTGGGAATTCCTCGTTCAAGGGAAACAATTGCAAGTCCCCATCCCAATCACGAATGAGGTTCAACGGGTTACCCGGACCTTTCGGCCTAGGTTAGACATTCGCTGCTTCACTCAGTGTAGCGCGCGTGCGGCCCCGGACATCTAAGGGCATCACAGACCTGTTATTGCTCAATCTCGTGTGGCTAAACGCCACTAGTCCCTCTAAGAAGTTAGACGCCGACCGAGAAGGTCGCGTAACTATTTAGCATGCCAGAGTCTCGTTCGTTATCGGAATTAACCAGACAAATCGCTCCACCAACTAAGAACGGCCATGCACCACCATCCACAGAATCAAGAAAGAGCTCTCGATCTGTCAATTCTACCTGTGTCCGGGCCGGGTGAGTTTCCCCGTGTTGAGTCAAATTAAGCCGCAGGCTCCACTCCCGGTGGTGCCCTTCCGTCAATTCCTTTAAGTTCCAGCTTTGCAACCATACTTCCCCCGGAACCCAAAGACTTTGGTTTCCCGGAAGCTGCCGGAAAGGTCGTCATGGTAACGCCTCCCAATCGCTAGTTGGCATCGTTTATAGTCAGAACTAGGACGGTATCTGATCGTCTTCGAACCTCTGACTTTCGCTCTTGATTAAAGAAAACATTCTTGGCGAATGATTTCGCAGTAGTTCGTCTTCCGCCGATCCAAGAATTTCACCTCTAACGGCAGAGTAAGGACGCCCCCGTCTGTCCCTCTTAATCATTACCTCGTGCTCCGAAAACCAACAAAATAGAACCTAGAGGTCCTATTCCATTATTCCATGCAACACTATGCAGGCGAACAGCCTGCTTTGAACACTCTAATTTTTTCAAAGTAAACTTATCGGCCACCGCCGACACTCAGTCAAGAGCACCGACGGAGAACCGAAGGTGAGGCGAACGCAACCAGTGACACGCCTTGCGACGGACCGGCGGCGCTCGCCCAAAATCCAACTACGAGCTTTTCAACCGCAACAACTTTAGCATACACTGTTGGAGCTGGAATTACCGCGGCTGCTGGCTCAAGACTTGCCCTCCAATGGATACTCGTTAAGAGTTTTAGGATGTACTCATTCCAATTACAGGGCCTCGTTAGAGTCCTGTATTGTTATTTTTCGTCACTACCTCCCCGTGTCGGGAATGGGTAATTTGCGCGCCTGCTGCCTTCCTTGGATGTGGTTGCCGTTTCCCAGGCTCCCTCTCCGGAATCGAACCCTGATTCCCCGTTACCCGTTATCACAAAGGTAGGCACGTAGCGTACCTTCGACAGTTGATAGGGCAGACACTTGAATGATACGTCGTCGGTGCAGAGACCGTACGATCCGCGTGGTTATCCAGAGTCATCAAACGTCACAGGAAGAACCCGATCGGTTTTGATCTGATAAAAGCGCGCCTCCCAAAGTCGGCGCTTAATGCATGTATTAGCTCTAGAATTACCACAGTTATCCACTTCGCTTACGAGACCAAATAAACCAAGACTGATTTAATGAGCCATTCGCAGTTTCGCTTTACGAGAACTCTTACTTGCACCTGCATGGCTTAATCTTTGAGACAAGCATATCACTACTGGCAGGATCAACCAGATAGCTGCGACAGCTGCGCTCGGCCCTTGCTGGGCCGCCCGGCGCGTGCTCGTCGAATTCGTTTAAGACCGAGGCGATCGCCTGCGGCCGTACTCGGCTTCGACAGTCGCTGGCCGCGACGTCCCCGCTCTCGCTAGGCAGTGCCAGGCGGAGCGCTTTGCGTTTCGTCTTTGCTCGCCCCCTCTCGAGCTCGATCCATTCAGTTTCGCACAAACAAGAGCTCTGCCGGCCGCCTGCAGCGGTGCCTAAAACCCGGGCATAACAATGCGACCGTTCTGCTAGGCCGACAAGCGCTCAAGCCAGACGCTCGATCGAGCGCCTCCTACATATTTGTCGGGACAACGGCTCGCTCATTAGCATCACGTTTGTACTTTAAACTTTTTTCGGCTCGGCTTTTCTCGACGCCGATGCCGGCGACGCAGCACTCTCTCGCCCTCCCGCCACCGAGGGATTGAGCGCTCCATACCATCCCATCCCGCACGCCGCACTTTCTTGGCTCATTCGAGTTTTTTACTGTCTTTCGCTCTTACAAGCCTTACCTAGGGTCAGGTTAGTATGCTTTCACGTGCAGTCACTCGACTCTTTTCGGCTCGGCTTTTCTCGACGCCGATGCCGGCGACGCAGCACTCTCTCGCCCGCCCGCCACCGAGGGATTGAGCGCTCCATACCATCCCATCCCGCACGCCGCTCTTTCTTGGCTCATTCGAGTTTTTTACTGTCTTTCGCTCTTACAAGCCTTACTTAGGGTTAGGTTAGTATGCTTTCACGTGCAGTCACTCGACTCTTTTCGGCTCGGCTTTTCTCGACGCCGATGCCGGCGACGCAGCACT
>NC_135250.1:32692855-32705355 GCF_964204865.1 Styela clava | reverse complement strand
CGGGAATATTAACCAGATTTCCTTTCGAACACCGGGGGCGAAGACGAGCAACGCCCCCCGTCGAACTGCGTTCGCTTGTTCCTTAGGGCCGACTGACCCATGTTCAACTGCTGTTCACATGGAACCCTTCTCCTCTTCGACCTTCAAAGCTCTCATTTGAATATTTGCTACTACCACCAAGATCTGCACCGACGGCTGCTCCACGCGAGCTCTCGCTCGACGCTACGACGCCCGCCGCCGCGGCCTTCCTACTCGTCGCGACATAGCGCCGTGGAACGGCCCGTGTCGTCGCCACGGCCGGGTATAGGCCCGACGCTCAAGCGCCATCTATTTTCAGGGCTGGTTGATTCGGCAGGTGAGTTGTTACACACTCCGTAGCGAATTCCGACTTCCATGGCCACCGTCCTGCTGTCTAGATCAACCAACAACTTTTGTGGGCTCTGATGAGCGTCGCGTCGGGCGCCTTAACCCGGCGTTCGGTTCATCCCGCATCGCCAGTTCTGCTTACCAAGAGTGGCCCACTTGGCACTCGCATTCGAGGCGCCCGACTCCAATTAAGCGAGCCGGGCTTCTTACCAATTTAAAGTTTGAGAATAGGTTGAGGACCTTTCGTCCCCAAGGCCGCTAATCATTCGCTTTACCAGATAAAACAGCGACAAAGCGCCAGCTATCCTGAGGGAAACTTCGGAAGGAACCAGCTACTAGATGGTTCGATTAGTCTTTGCCCCTATACCCAAATAGGACGATCGATTTGCACGTCAGAATCGCTACGGTCCTCCATCAGAGTTTCCTCTGGCTTCGACCTTCCCAGGCATAGTTCACCATCTTTCGGGTCCCAACATGGACGCTCTTGCGCGACCGCCCGGCAGAGCGGGTGCGATCGGCCGGTCGTGCGCCGGCGCCCGCACGGGGCTCCGGGTCCGACCTCGTTCGGCCAACGGCTGCCTTCACTTTCATTTCGCCTGCGAGTCTCGAACCACTCGACGACTCGCGCTCATGTTAGACTCCTTGGTCCGTGTTTCAAGACGGGTCGGGAGGGTGGCCGACGTGGCCACGGACCCCGAGCGCGTCGACGGCGCGCCACCGAAGCGGCAGCCCGCCGAACACCGGCACTGCGTACAGTGCAGACGAACGACAAGCCAGCCGAACGGCAACGGCCGCACACAGAGAGCGCGCGGCATCCTTTCCTCGATCCGCCGCCGGGCCGCACCGCCCGCGCGCCGTAACACCCCCGCCGGAGCGGAGGCCACCTTCGCGCGGGGACTTAGACCGACGGCAAACCGGTCGTGACCCGCGCCGGTTGCTAGTGCGCTGAGACGGTGCGCGAACCGACTCGGCAGCGGCGCCTTAAGCGTCCGCGAAACGAGACGGAGCGCCCACGCGCACAACTGAAAGCGAGCCGGCGACCTGACGGGCCCTCCCGTTTGCCTCTCAAAAGTTTCAGGTACTCTTGAACTCTCTCTTCAAAGTGCTTTTCAACTTTCCCCTCACGGTACTTGTCCGCTATCGGTTTCGCGACCGTATTTAGTCTTAGGTGGAGTTTACCACCCGCTTTGGGCTGCATTCCCAAACAACCCGATTCCGAGAAGACCCGAAGCGGCCAAGGCAAGCGCCCCTATGGGCCTAACACCCGCCGTGGGCGAGGCCTCGATCAGAAGGACACCGGCGCTTGCCGTCAGCCGCACTGGGACTTCCGTACGTCACAACTCGGCGCGCTCGAGAAGCGCGCGATTCGACGCTGGACTCTTCCCGGTTCACTCGCCGTTACTCAGGGAATCCCTGTTGGTTTCTTTTCCTCCGCTCAATAATATGCTTAAATTCAGCGGGTGCTCTCGCCTGATCTCAGGTCGTATGTGTCAGGCGGGCCGCCTCTTCCACGGCCCGCTGGCATCGCAAGTCGTCGCCGCCGGCGCCGACCGAGCGCGTAGCGTCGCCGCCTTGGCCCACGGTCGGTCTTGATCTCGTTACCGGACCGACCGACCTGGACCCGCCCCTCGAACGTCGTTGAACGTCGAGAGGCCGGCGGTGTACGGGACACGCGGTGGCGCCGAGAAAGCTCGGCGACCGCTTCAACTTGGGGCGACGCCCGGCCGTCTTTGCAGAGGCCCGACGACGGCCCTCGGGTGAGGATGAACGCGACCCTGAGGCAGACGCGGTGCCGGGATTGACCCGAGACCGCAATTCGCGTTCAGAAGGTCGACGTTCAATGTGTTCTGCAATTCACATTACTTCTCGCACTTGGCTGCGTCCTTCATCGACTCGCGAGCCGAGTGATCCACCGTTAAGAGCCGCCCTCAACGTTTCGCCCGGCGCCGAAGCGCGCGGACGTCACACTGTGGGATCGGCCACAAAACCACCACCGACAACAACTGCACAAAAACACCAACAAACGGCGCCGAGCGACCGCCGGGCTGGGCCGGCGGCACATCGAGCGCGGTGCCCAGAAGCCACCATCGCACTCGGCTGCCTTGCTATGCCAACGTGTTACGCGTGTCGCACGGGGCGGAACCCCGATTGACGGCCGCCCTCGCGGCGGCACCCAAAGACAATTAAGTGCGCGGTCGGCCAGGGCCTACCACCACCTTCGGTAATGATCCTTCCGCATGTTCACCTACGGAAACCTTGTTACGACTTTTACTTCCTCTAAATGATCAAGTTTGATCGTCTTCTCGACACGCCGACGCGGCCGTTGCCAGCCGCGACGGGGCCGATCCAAGGATCTCACTAAACCATTCAATCGGTAGTAGCGACGGGCAGGGACGTAATCAACGCAAGTTGATGACTTGCGCTTACTGGGAATTCCTCGTTCAAGGGAAACAATTGCAAGTCCACATCCCAATCACGAATGAGGTTCAACGAGTTACCCGGACCTTTCGGCCTAGGTTAGACACTCGCTGCTTTACTCATTGTAGAGCGCGGGCGGCCCCGGACATCTAAGGGCATCACAGACCTGTTATTGCTCAATCTCGTGTGGCTAAACGCCACTAGTCCCTCTAAGAAGTTAGACGCCGACCGAGAAGGTCGCGTAACTATTTAGCATGCCAGAGTCTCGTTCGTTATCGGAATTAACCAGACAAATCGCTCCACCAGCTAAGAACGGCCATGCACCACCACCCACAGAATCAAGAAAGAGCTCTCAATCTGTCAATCCTACCTATGTCCGGGCCGGGTGAGTTTCCCCGTGTTGAATCAAATTAAGCCGCAGGCTCCACTCCTGGTGGTGCCCTTCCGTCAATTCCTTTAAGTTTCAGCTTTGCAACCATACTTCCCCCGGAACCCAAAGACTTTGGTTTCCCGGAAGCTGCCGGAAAGGTCGTCATGGTAACGCCTCCCGATCGCTAGTTGGCATCGTTTATAGTCAGAACTAGGACGGTATCTGATCGTCTTCGAACCTCTGACTTTCGCTCTTGATTAAAGAAAACATTCTTGGCGAATGCTTTCGCAGTAGTTCGTCTTCCGCCGATCCAAGAATTTCACCTCTAACGGCAGAGTACGGACGCCCCCGTCTTTCCCTCTTAATCATTACCTCGTGCTCCGAAAACCAACAAAATAGAACCGAGGTCCTATTCCATTAGCGGGCGGGCGAGAGAGTGCTGCGTCGCCGGCATCGGCGTCGAGAAAAGCCGAGCCGAAAAGAGTCGAGTGACTGCACGTGAAAGCATACTAACCTAACCCTAGGTAAGGCTTGTAAGAGCGAAAAACAGTAAACTCGAATGAGCCAAGAAAGAGCGGCACGCGGGATGGGATGGAGCACTCAATCCCTCGGCGGCGGGCGGGCGAGAGAGTGCTGCGTCGCCGGCATCGGCGTCGAGAAAAGACGAGCCGAAAAGAGTCGAGTGACTGCACGTGAAAGCATACTAACCTAACCCTAGGTAAGGCTTGTAAGAGCGAAAGACAGTAAACTCGAATGAGCCAAGAAAGAGCGGCGTGCGGGATGGGATGGAGCGCTCAATCCCTCGGTGGCGGGCGGGCGAGAGAGTGCTGCGTCGCCGGCATCGGCGTCGAGAAAAGCCGAGCCGAAAAGAGTCGAGTGACTGCACGTGAAAGCATACTAACCTAACTCTAGGCAAGGCTTGTAAGAGCAAAAGACAGTAAACTCGAATGAGCCAAGAAAGAGCGGCGTGCGGGATGGGATGGAGCGCTCAATCCCTCGGCGACGGGCGGGCGAGAGAGTGCTGCGTCGCCGGCATCGGCGTCGAGAAAAGCCGAGCCGAAAAGAGTCGAGTGACTGCACGTGAAAGCATACTAACCCAACCCTAGGTAAGGCTTGTAAGAGCGAAAGACAGTAAACTCGAATGAGCCAAGAAAGAGCGGCGTGCGGGATGGGATGGAGCGCTCAATCCCTCCGCGGCGGGCGGGCGAGAGAGTGCTGCGTCGCCGGCATCGGCGTCGAGAAAAACCGAGCCGAAAAGAGTCGAGTGACTGCAGGTGAAAGCATACTAACCTAACCCTAGGTAAGGCTTGTAAGAGCGAAAGACAGTAAACTCGAATGAGCCAAGAAAGAGCGGCGCGCGGGATGGGATGGAGCACTCAATCCCTCGGCGGCGGGCGGGCGAGAGAGTGCTGCGTCGCCGGCATCAGCGTCGAGAAAAGCCGAGCCGAAAAGAGTCGAGTGACTGCACGTGAAAGCATACTAACCTAACCCTAGGTTAGGCTTGTAAGAGCGTAAGACAGAAAACACGAATGAGCCAAGAAAGAGCGGCGTGCGGGGTGGGATGGAGCGCTCAATCCCTCGGCGGCGGGCGGGCGAGAGAGTGCTGCGTCGCCGGCATCGGCGTCGTGAAAATCCGAGCCAAAAAGAGTCGAGTGACTGCACGTGAAAGCATACTAACCTAACCCTAGGTAAGGCTTGTAAGAGCGAAAGACAGTAAAAAACTCGAATGAGCCAAGAAAGAGCGGCGTGCGGGATGGGATGGTATGGAGCGCTCATTCCCTCGGTGGCGGGCGGGCGAGAGAGTGCTGCGTCGCCGGCATCGGCGTCGAGAAAAGCCGAGCCGAAAAGAGTCGAGTGACTGCACGTGAAAGCATACTAATATAACCCTAGGTAAGGCTTGTAAGAGCGAAAGACAGTAAAGAACTCGAATGAGCCAAGAAAGAGCGGCGTGCGGGATGGGATGGTATGGAGCGCTCAATCCCTCGGTGGCGGGCGGGCGAGAGAGTGCTGTGTCGCCGGCATCGGCGTCGAGAAAAGCCGAGCAGAAAAAAAGTTAAAGTACAAACGCGATGCTAATGAGCGAGCCGTTGTCTCGACTAATATGTAGGAGGCGCTCGATCGAGCGTCTGGCTTAAGCGCTTGTCGGCCTAGCAGAACGGTCGCATTGTTATGCCCGGGTTTTAGGCACCGCTGCAGGCGGCCGGCAGAGCTCTTGTTTGTGCGAAACTGAATGGATCGATCCAGAGCGGGGGCGAGCAAAGACGAAACGCAAAGCGCTCCGCCTGGCACTGCCTAGCGAGAGCGTGGACGTCGCGGCCAGCGACTGTCGAAGGCGAGTACGGCCGCAGGCGATCGCCTCGGTCTTAAACGAATGCGACGAGAACGCGCCGGGCGGCCCAGCAAGGGCCGAGCGCAGCTGTCGCAGCTATCTGGTTGATCCTGCCAGTAGTGATATGCTTGTCTCAAAGATTAAGCCATGCAGGTGCAAGTACGAGTTCTCGTAAAGCGAAACTGCGAATGGCTCATTAAATCAGTCTTGGTTTATTTGGTCTCGTAAGCGAAGTGGATAACTGTGGTAATCTAGAGCTAATACATGCATTAAGCGCCGACTTCGGGAGGCTCGCTTCCATCAGATCAAAACCGATCGGGTTCGTCCTGTGACGTTTGATGACTCTGAATAACCACGCGGATCGTACGGTCTCTGCACCGACGACGTATCATTCCAAGTGTCTTCCCTATCAACTGTCGAAGGTACGCTACGTGCCTACCTTTGTGATAACGGGTAACGGGGAATCAGGGTTCGATTCCGGAGAGGGAGCCTGAGAAACGGCTACCACATCCAAGGAAGGCAGCAGGCGCGCAAATTACCCATTCCCGACACGGGGAGGTAGTGACGAAAAATAACAATACGGGACTCTAACGAGGCCCTGTAATTGGAATGAGTACATCCTAAAACTCTTAACGAGTATCCATTGGAGGGCAAGTCTGGTGCCAGCAGCCGCGGTAATTCCAGCTCCAACAGTGTATGCTAAAGTTGTTGCGGTTGAAAAGCTCGTAGTTGGATTTTGGGCGAGAGCCGCCGGTCCGTCGCAAGTCGTGTCACTGGTTGCGTTCGCCTCACCTTCGGTTCTCCGTCGGTGCTCTTGACTGAGTGTCGGCGGTGGCCGATAAGTTTACTTTGAAAAAATTAGAGTGTTCAAAGCAGGCTGTTCGCCTGCATAGTGTTGCATGGAATAATGGAATAGGACCTCGGTTCTATTTTGTTTGTTTTCGGAGCACGAGGTAATGATTAAGAGGGACAGACGGGGGCGTCCGTACTCTGCCTTTAGAGGTGAAATTCTTGGATCGGCGGAAGACGAACTACTGCGAAAGCATTCGCCAAGAATGTTTTCTTTAACCAAGAGCGAAAGTCAGAGGTTCGAAGACGATCAGATACCGTCCTAGTTCTGACTATAAACGATGCCAACTAGCGATTGGGAGGCGTTACCATGACGACCTTTCCGGCAGCTTCCGGGAAACCAAAGTCTTTGGGTTCCGGGGGAAGTATGGTTGCAAAGCTGAAACTTAAAGGAATTGACGGAAGGGCACCACCAGGAGTGGAGCCTGCGGCTTAATTTGACTCAACACGGGAAAACTCACCCGGCCCGGACACAGGTAGGATTGACAGATTGAGAGCTTTTTCTTGATTCTGTGGGTGGTGGTGCATGGCCGTTCTTAGTTGGTGGAGCGATTTGTCTGGTTAATTCCGATAACGAACGAGACTCTGGCATGCTAAATAGTTACGCGACCTTCTCGGTCGGCGTCTAACTTCTTAGAGGGACTAGTGGCGTTTAGCCACACAAGATTGAGTAATAACATGTCTGTGATGCCCTTAGATGTCCGAGGCCGCACGCGCGCTACACTGAGTGAAGCAGCGAGTGTCTAACCTAGGCCGAAAGGTCCGGGTAACCCGTTGAACCTCATTCGTGATTGGGATGGGGACTTGCAATTGTTTCCCTTGAACGAGGAATTCCCAGTAAGCGCAAGTCATCAACTTGCGTTGATTACGTCCCTGCCCTTTGTACACACCGCCCGTCGCTACTACCGATTGAATGGTTTAGTGAGATCCTTGGATCGGCCCTGTCGCGGCTGGCAACGGCCGCGTCGGCGTGTCGAGAAGACGATCAAACTTGATCATTTAGAGGAAGTAAAAGTCGTAACAAGGTTTCCGTAGGTGAACCTGCGGAAGGATCATTACCGAAGATGGTGGAAGGCCCCGGCCGACCGCGCACTAAATTGTCTTTGGGTGCCGCCGCGAGGGCGGCCGTTAATCGGGGTTCCGCCCCGTGCGACACGCGTAACACGTTGGCATAGCAAGGCAGCCGAGTGCGATGGTGGCTTCTGGGCACCGCGCTCGATGTGCCGCCGGCCCAGCCCGGCGGTCGCTCGGCGCCGTTTGTTGGTGTTTTTCTGCAGTTGTTGTCGGTGCTGGTTTTGTGGTCGATCCCACAATGTGACGTCCGCGCGCTTCGGCGCCGGGCGAAACGTCGAAGACGACTCTTAACGGTGGATCACTCGGCTCGCGAGTCGATGAAGGACGCAGCCAAGTGCGAGAAGTAATGTGAATTGCAGAACGCATTGAACGTCGACCTTCTGAACGCGAATTGCGGTCTCGGGTCAATCCCGGGACCGCGTCTGCCTCAGACTGGGCGAGTGACTGCACGTGAAAGCATACTAACCTAACCCTAGGTAAGGCTTGTAAGAGCGAAAGACAGTAAAAAACTCGAATGAGCCGAGAAAGAGCGGCGTGCGGGATGGGATGGTATGGAGCGCTCAATCCCTCGGTGGCGGGCGGGCGAGAGAGTGCTGCGTCGCGGCATCGGCGTCGAGAAAAGCCGAGCCGAAAAAAGTCTAAAGTACAAACGTGATGCTAATGAGCGAGCCGTGGTCTCGACAAATACGTAGGAGGCGCTCGATCGAGCGTCTGGCTTGAGCGCTTGTCGGCCTAGCAGAACGGTCGCATTGTTATGCCCGGGTTTTAGGCACCGCTGCAGGCGGCCGGCAGAGCTCTTGTTTGTGCGAAACTGAATGGATCGAGCTCGAGAGGGGGCGAGCAAAGACGAAACGCAAAGCGCTCCGCCTGGCACTGCCTAGCGAGAGCGGGGACGTCGCGGCCAGCGACTGTCGAAGCCGAGTACGGCCGCAGGCGATCGCCTAGGTCTTAAACGAATGCGACGAGCACGCGCCGGGCGGCCCAGCAAGGGCCGAGCGCAGCTGTCGCAGCTATCTGGTTGATCCTGCCAGTAGTAATATGCTTGTCTCAAAGATTAAGCCATGCAGGTGCAAGTAAGAGTTCTCGTAAAGCGAAACTGCGAATGGCTCATCAAATCAGTCTTGGTTTATTTGGTCTCGTAAGCGAAGTGGATAACTGTGGTAATTCTAGAGCCAATACATGCATTAAGCGCCGACTTCGGGAGGCGCGCTTTTATCAGATCAAAACCGACCGGGTTCGTCCTGTGACGTTTGATGACTCTGGATAACCACGCGGATCGTACGGTCTCTGCACCGACGACGTATCATTCAAGTGTCTGCCCTATCAACTGTCGAAGGTACGCTACGTGCCTACCTTTGTGATAACGGGTAATGGGGAATCAGGGTTCGATTCCGGAGAGGGAGCCTGAGAAACGGCTACCACATCCAAGGAAGGCAGCAGGCGCGCAAATTACCCATTCCCGACACGGGGAGGTAGTGACGAAAATAACAATACAGGACTCTAACGAGGCCCTGTAATTGGAATGAGTACATCCTAAAACTCTTAACGAGTATCCATTGGAGGGCAAGTCTTGAGCCAGCAGCCGCGGTAATTCCAGCTCCAACAGTGTATGCTAAAGTTGTTGCGATTGAAAAGCTCGTAGTTGGATTTTGGGCGAGCGCCGCCGGTCCGTCGCAAGGCGTGTCACTGGTTGCGTTCGCCTCACCTTCGGTTCTTCGTCGGTGCTCTTGACTGAGTGTCGGCGGTGGCCGATAAGTTTACTTTGAAAAATATTAGAGTGTTCAAAGCAGGCTGTTCGCCTGCATAGTGTTGCATGGAATAATGGAATAGGACCTCGGTTCTATTTTGTTGGTTTTCGGAGCACGAGGTAATGATTAAGAGGGACAGACGGGGGCGTCCTTACTCTGCCGTTAGAGGTGAAATTCTTGGATCGGCGGAAGACGAACTACTGCGAAAGCATTCGCCAAGAATGTTTTCTTTAATCAAGAGCGAAAGTCAGAGGTTCGAAGACGATCAGATACCGTCCTAGTTCTGACTATAAACGATGCCAACTAGCGATCGGGAGGCGTTACCATGACGACCTTTCCGGCAGCTTCCGGGAAACCAAAGTCTTTGGGTTCCGGGGGAAGTATGGTTGCAAAGCTGGAACTTAAAGGAATTGACGGAAGGGCACCACCAGGAGTGGAGCCTGCGGCTTAATTTGACTCAACACGGGAAAACTCACCCGGCCCGGACACAGGTAGGATTGACAGATTGAGAGCTTTTTCTTGATTCTGTGGGTGGTGGTGCATGGCCGTTCTTAGTTGGTGGAGCGATTTGTCTGGTTAATTCCGATAACGAACGAGACTCTGGCATGCTAAATAGTTACGCGACCTTCTCGGTCGGCGTCTAACTTCTTAGAGGGACTAGTGGCGTTTAGCCACACAAGATTGAGTAATAACATGTCTGTGATGCCCTTAGATGTCCGAGGCCGCACGCGCGCTACACTGAGTGAAGCAGCGAGTGTCTAACCTAGGCCGAAAGGTCCGGGTAACCCGTTGAACCTCATTCGTGATTGGGATGGGGACTTGCAATTGTTTCCCTTGAACGAGGAATTCCCAGTAAGCGCAAGTCATCAACTTGCGTTGATTACGTCCCTGCCCTTTGTACACACCGCCCGTCGCTACTACCGATTGAATGGTTTAGTGAGATCCTTGGATCGGCCCTGTCGCGGCTGGCAACGGCCGCGTCGGCGTGTCGAGAAGACGATCAAACTTGATCATTTAGAGGAAGTAAAAGTCGTAACAAGGTTTCCGTAGGTGAACCTGCGGAAGGATCATTACCGAAGATGGTGGAAGGCCCCGGCCGACCGCGCACTAAATTGTCTTTGGGTGCCGCCGCGAGGGCGGCCGTTAATCGGGGTTCCGCCCCGTGCGACACGCGTAACACGTTGGCATAGCAAGGCAGCCGAGTGCGATGGTGGCTTCTGGGCACCGCGCTCGATGTGCCGCCGGCCCAGCCCGGCGGTCGCTCGGCGCCGTTTGTTGGTGTTTTTCTGCAGTTGTTGTCGGTGCTGGTTTTGTGGTCGATCCCACAATGTGACGTCCGCGCGCTTCGGCGCCGGGCGAAACGTCGAAGACGACTCTTAACGGTGGATCACTCGGCTCGCGAGTCGATGAAGGACGCAGCCAAGTGCGAGAAGTAATGTGAATTGCAGAACGCATTGAACGTCGACCTTCTGAACGCGAATTGCGGTCTCGGGTCAATCCCGGGACCGCGTCTGCCTCAGACTGGGCGAGTGACTGCACGTGAAAGCATACTAACCTAACCCTAGGTAAGGCTTGAAAGAGCGAAAGACAGTAAAAAACTCGAATGAGCCGAGAAAGAGCGGCGTGCGGGATGGGATGGTATGGAGCGCTCAATCCCTCGGTGGCGGGCGGGCGAGAGAGTGCTGCGTCGCGGCATCGGCGTCGAGAAAAGCCGAGCCGAAAAAAGTCTAAAGTACAAACGTGATGCTAATGAGCGAGCCGTGGTCTCGACAAATACGTAGGAGGCGCTCGATCGAGCGTCTGGCTTGAGCGCTTGTCGGCCTAGCAGAACGGTCGCATTGTTATGCCCGGGTTTTAGGCACCGCTGCAGGCGGCCGGCAGAGCTCTTGTTTGTGCGAAACTGAATGGATCGAGCTCGAGAGGGGGCGAGCAAAGACGAAACGCAAAGCGCTCCGCCTGGCACTGCCTAGCGAGAGCGGGGACGTCGCGGCCAGCGACTGTCGAAGCCGAGTACGGCCGCAGGCGATCGCCTAGGTCTTAAACGAATGCGACGAGCACGCGCCGGGCGGCCCAGCAAGGGCCGAGCGCAGCTGTCGCAGCTATCTGGTTGATCCTGCCAGTAGTAATATGCTTGTCTCAAAGATTAAGCCATGCAGGTGCAAGTAAGAGTTCTCGTAAAGCGAAACTGCGAATGGCTCATCAAATCAGTCTTGGTTTATTTGGTCTCGTAAGCGAAGTGGATAACTGTGGTAATTCTAGAGCCAATACATGCATTAAGCGCCGACTTCGGGAGGCGCGCTTTTATCAGATCAAAACCGACCGGGTTCGTCCTGTGACGTTTGATGACTCTGGATAACCACGCGGATCGTACGGTCTCTGCACCGACGACGTATCATTCAAGTGTCTGCCCTATCAACTGTCGAAGGTACGCTACGTGCCTACCTTTGTGATAACGGGTAATGGGGAATCAGGGTTCGATTCCGGAGAGGGAGCCTGAGAAACGGCTACCACATCCAAGGAAGGCAGCAGGCGCGCAAATTACCCATTCCCGACACGGGGAGGTAGTGACGAAAATAACAATACAGGACTCTAACGAGGCCCTGTAATTGGAATGAGTACATCCTAAAACTCTTAACGAGTATCCATTGGAGGGCAAGTCTTGAGCCAGCAGCCGCGGTAATTCCAGCTCCAACAGTGTATGCTAAAGTTGTTGCGATTGAAAAGCTCGTAGTTGGATTTTGGGCGAGCGCCGCCGGTCCGTCGCAAGGCGTGTCACTGGTTGCGTTCGCCTCACCTTCGGTTCTTCGTCGGTGCTCTTGACTGAGTGTCGGCGGTGGCCGATAAGTTTACTTTGAAAAATATTAGAGTGTTCAAAGCAGGCTGTTCGCCTGCATAGTGTTGCATGGAATAATGGAATAGGACCTCGGTTCTATTTTGTTGGTTTTCGGAGCACGAGGTAATGATTAAGAGGGACAGACGGGGGCGTCCTTACTCTGCCGTTAGAGGTGAAATTCTTGGATCGGCGGAAGACGAACTACTGCGAAAGCATTCGCCAAGAATGTTTTCTTTAATCAAGAGCGAAAGTCAGAGGTTCGAAGACGATCAGATACCGTCCTAGTTCTGACTATAAACGATGCCAACTAGCGATCGGGAGGCGTTACCATGACGACCTTTCCGGCAGCTTCCGGGAAACCAAAGTCTTTGGGTTCCGGGGGAAGTATGGTTGCAAAGCTGGAACTTAAAGGAATTGACGGAAGGGCACCACCAGGAGTGGAGCCTGCGGCTTAATTTGACTCAACACGGGGAAACTCACCCGGCCCGGACACAGGTAGAATTGACAGATCGA